>NC_069501.1:1184204181-1184344181 GCF_027579735.1 Bombina bombina | reverse complement strand
AGGAAACCTGATCAAATATCGAAAAAAAGGACAAAAAGTTATACAACTATCCAAACCAGCAAGCAGGACATAGAAGCTAATGTTAGTAAGGCAACAACAACGGATGAGCAGAGAGCATGTTCTATATGTACCCCACCAGATAAAACTAAAGAAGGCAGAACGCCAAAGGCTCCGAAGATGTCAGAATTTTAACAAAATGTCATAGCTAGTAAATGCAAGAGTTACTCTATGCTGTCAAATCAATTTAGCAGGATTGGGAACTAATGGGAACAGGGTCTCATAGAACAAAACACCATAAGCACAAACTAGAATGAGATATCACAAGTAGTAACAGACAAACCGCCTGTAAACAAACTAAAAAATATTGTAAGACACAAAGCTGAAACACCCAACAGTATATTCGGTAAACAATAGGGTACAACAATGATAGTGAAACAGATCCGGGCAGAGGTATATAACATCAAAAACATTGCTCAACTGGAGATTAAATACCTTGCAACTGCCGAGTGGCAAAGATCACAGATCCAAAAAGACGAGCGGCGTTAGACCCAGAGGCACGCCTTAAATAGGGGGAGCCATACAGACAACTAGTACGTGATAGGGTAAGCCCAGCCAACGCCTTGCATTGTTATGACAACTACACAGCTGTATGTGGAAAGAAATCAAAGTACACCTAACCAGACCAGAGAGACATCCAGGTTGAGTCCATGAAGAAAAGGTTCCTTGAACGTGGTTACAGCGCTAAGATGGTATCCGATATTGTGAAAGAAGTCAGCTGTTATGAACAATCCTCTCTGTTGCAGAGAAAACCTAAGACTGCCCTGGTAGAGGCAAATCCTCCCATCAACTTTGTCACCAGCTACACACCAGCCACCAAACAGGTTGTTGATGTCAATAGGTCTAACTGGCATCTTATCAATAAAGATCGGACACTCCAATTTGAGAATTTCCCACCCCCCAGAGTGGTCCACCGAAGTGGCTTTATTTTAAAGACACTGCTTATGCAAACTGACCAATGGCGCAGAAACAGAACCTGGCTTGCTCAAACCAAGACCGGCTGCTACAAGTGTGGCAGCTGTGTCACCTGCAATTCCTTAATTACTGGCCAAAGATTTCACCACCCGGGCTCCACCAAAACTTACACAATTAGGCATAGGCTCACATGCACTTCCCAATACGTTGTGTATTTGTTATCTTGCCTATGTGGCCTATATTATATCGGAAAGACCAGCACTACCTTCAGGGAGAGACTGGCCAACCATAAAAGTGCCCTAAGAGCCGCTTTTAATGATGGCAAAGCAGATCAACCTGTGCCTAGGCATTTTCTGGAACATAAACATCCCATTGCCTCCCTCTGTGCCATGTTGATTGACACAGGTGGTGATCGCAACCAAGAACTGTTAAAGTGTGAATCCAAATGGATCTATCGATTAAACACTTTGAGCCCACATGGCCTTAATGCTCATTTGGACTTCTCTGTATTTTTTTGATCTTATGCATTTCTCTTCACTTTGTCTACGCTCCTTGTTTCCATTGTTTCTGCTTTGTTTCTAAGTTTGTTAAGTTTGTTCTGTCTGTGTTGGTGTCTCTCTTCCTTTTTTGTTTGTTTGATCCTAATTCGTATCACCCACTATGCACGTATAGCTCTCACTGTCTCTATGTGTCCTGTATCTTTCCACTTGGTTGTTTACCGTTTTGACTATCCACCTAGTGTTAAGGTGGGGCATTTCTGGCTTTATTTATCTTGGGTTCATGATAAATTTGTACTTATGTCCTGGACGTTGGTACGCTCCACTACTGTCTTGGCCTATGTACAGTATGGTTGTGGTCACCTAGCGGCACCTGCATCCCTGTACGTTTTCCCTATTAGGTACCTCATTGTCATCATGCTATCAGGACAGAGATCACCTCTGTGCACTGATCTCTGCTGTTTATTTGATTGTATACATTACGATGTAGCTCTTGTTATATATATATGTTATCCTCTTTAGGACTGTATTAGTTGTATTCTATGAGCTAGTCGGGGCTTACATATCTAAATTTAGAGTATCAGCCCATTGCTTTTGGGGGTGCTGCCACTGTCCTTAATTGGTATGATATATGTTGTTTGCACATGGTGGTGGCATTCTACTTCTTACGTGTGTGCCCTCTGGATGTGCAGCGGTTCCATTTTGATGGAACTCCCTGTTGTGTGCGAACTCCAATGCTGCCTACTTTTATTTTTGTGTGAGTAAGGAGCTCAGCGGAGTCCCTTTTGAACTGATCTGTGAATACTATCTCACACTGATTTTCAGTTTTATGATCACCTTTATGATCACTACAGTCATATCGATATTATCGGTTGTTAGTGGCTTAGTGTTAGGTTTATTTAAGGGGGGTTTGGGTTAGATTAGGGGTATGTGGGTGGTGGGTTGTAATGTAGGGGGGGTATTGTATGTTTTTTTTACAGGCAAAAGAGCTGAACTTCTTGGGGCATGCCCCGCAAAGGGCCCTGTTCAGGGCTGGTAAGGTAAAAGAGCTTTTAACTTTAGTAATTTAGAATAGGGTAGGGCAGTTTTTATTTTGGGGGGCTTTGTTGTTTTATTAGGGGGCTTAGAGTAGGTGTAATTAGTTTAAAATTGTTGTAATATTTTTCTTATGTTTGTAGATATTTTTTTATTTTTTGTAACTTAGTTCTTTTTTATTTTTTGTACTTTAGTTAGTTTATTTCATTGTAGTTATTTGTAGGTATTGTATTTAATTAATGTATTGATAGTGTAGTGTTAGGTTTAATTGTAGGTAATTGTAGGTATTTTATTTAATTAATTTAATGATAGTATAGTGTTAGGTTTAATTGTAACTTAGGTTAGGATTTATTTGACAGGTAATTTTGTAATTATTTTAACTAGGTAACTATTAAATAGTTCTTAACTATTTAATAGCTATTGTACCTGGTTAAAATAATTACAAAGTTGCCTGTAAAATAAATATTAATCCTAAAATAGCTACAATGTAATTATAATTTATATTGTAGCTATATTAGGATTTATTTTACAGGTAAGTATTTAGCTTTAAATAGGAATATTTTATTTAATAAGAGTTAATTAATTTCGTTAGATGTAAATTATATTTAACTTAGGGGGGTGTTAGTGTTATTGTTAGACTTAGCTTTAGGGGTTAATACATTTATTAGAATAGCGGTGAGCTCCGGTCGGCAGATTAGGGGTTAATAATTGAAGTTAGGTGTCCGCGATGTTAGGGAGGGCAGATTAGGGGTTAATACTATTTATTATAGGGTTAGTGAGGCGGATTAGGGGTTAATAACTTTATTATAGTAGCGCTCAGGTCCGCTCGGCAGATTAGGGGTTAATAAGTGTAGGCAGGTGGAGGCGACGTTGTGGGGGGCAGATTAGGGGTTAATAAATATAATATAGGGGTCGGCGATGTTAGGGCAGCAGATTAGGGGTACATAGGGATAATGTAAGTAGCGACGGTGTCCGGAGCGGTAGATTAGGGGTTAATAATAATATGCAGGGGTCAGCGATAGCGGGGGCGGCAGAATAGGGGTTAATAAGTGTAAGCTTAGGGGTGTTTAGACTCGGGGTACATGTTAGAGTGTTAGGTGCAGACGTAGGAAGTGTTTCCCCATAGCAAACAATGGGGCTGCGTTAGGAGCTGAACGCGGCTTTTTTGCAGGTGTTAGGTTTTTTTTCAGCTCAAACAGCCCCATTGTTTCCTATGGGGGAATCGTGCACGAGCACGTTTTTGAGGCTGGCCGCTTGCGTAAGCAACTCTGGTATCGAGAGTTGAAGCTGCGTTAAATATGCTCTACGCTCCTTTTTTGGAGCCTAACGCAGCCTTTATGTGGACTCTCAATACCAGAGTTATTTTTATGGTGCGGCCAGAAAAAAGCCGGCGTTAGCTACGTGGGTCCTTACCGACAAAACTCTAAATCTAGGCCAAAAGTTGCACAAAACACATAAATTTTTTTTACAAAGTAGTTACACTCATAATAACACCATCTAATACAAATGATTAAATATCAGGTAGATTACAAGTTTTGCGTTCGTGTTTTAACGCTGAAAAAAATGTTAATTTCAGCGTTAAAATAGCAACGCAGCCCTTACAAGTCTTGTCGGTATAGCTATACCGCAAGCCTTTTAGCCTGTAACGCAACGTCAGTCCCGCACTCTAAAATATTACGTTTTTTCATGGTATTCCCATACTGCCGCCATTACAAGTTGTGTGGTGAGGCTAAAAAGCATGCGTTACAGCCTATACCGACACGATCCGTACCGTCATCTGAGAGCAGTAGTTATGAGTTTTACGCAACAAAACTGTTACATAAAACTCATAACTAAAGTGTTACAAAGTACACTGACACCCATAAAATACCTATTAACCCTTAAACCGAGGCCCTCCTGCGTTGCAAACACTATATTAAACCTATTAACCCCAATCTGCTGCTCCCGACATCGCCGCCACTAATAACATTTATTAGCCTCTATTCCGCTGCTCCCCGACATCATCGCCACTATACTAAAGTTATTAACCCCTATTCCCCCACACTTCAACATTGCCCACACTATAATAATTATATTAACCCCTATTCAGCCGCTTCCCTATTCCACCGCTCCCCCTAAACTTAAAGGGACATTAAACCCAAAAAAAATTATTTCATAATTCAGATAGAAAAAATAATTTTAAACAACATTCCAATTTACTTCTATTATCTAATTTGCTTAATTCTTTAGATATCCTTTGCTGAAGAAATAGCAATGCACATGGGTGAGACAATCACAAGAGGTATCTGTGTGCAGCCACCAATCAGAAGCTACTGAGCCTATCAAGATATGCTTTCCAGCAAGGAATATCAAAAGAGTGAAGCAAATTAGATAATAGAAGTAAATTAGAAAGTTGTTTAAAATTGCATGCTCTTTCTAAATCATGAAAGAAAAAATGTGGGTTTCATGTCCCTTTAACCCAAAACCTAACCCTAACCCTAACACCCCCTAACTTTAACATAATTAAAATTGAGCTAAATTAAATTTACAATTATTAACTAAATAATATCTATTTAAAACTAAATACATACTTACCTGTGAAATAAAACCTAAGCTGGATACAATATAACACAGTTATATTGTAGCTAGCTTAGGTTTTAATTTTATTTCACAGGTAAGTTATTTTAACTAGGTAGACTAGTTAGTAAATAGTTATTAACTATTTACTAACTACCTAGTTAAAATAAATACAAACTTACCTGTGAAATAAAACCTAAGCTAGCTACAAAATATCTAATAGTTATATTGTAGCTAGCTTAGGTTTTAATTTTATTTCACAGGTATGTTTGTATTTATTTTAACTACGTAGACTAGTTAGTAAATAGTTATTAACTATTTACTAACTACCTAGTTAAAATAAATACAAATTTACCTGTGAAATAAAACATAAGCTGCCTTACACTAAAACCTAACATTACAAAATAAAAAACACAAAAATTAAAAAAAATAAAAAAACCTACCATTACAAAAATAACAAACGAAATGATCCAAAACAAAAAAAATGTATCCTATTCTAATACCCTGTTTAAAAAAAAACCCACCCCAAAATAAAAACCCTAATCTATAATAAACTTCCAAGGGTCCTTTAAATTGCCTTTTGTAGGGCATTGCCCTAAAGAAATCAGCTCTTTTTCTACAAAAGAAAAACATACACCCCCCAAATCCACAAAATAAAAATAAAGTAATACCTAATCTACCCATTGCCTTGCTCTTTTGCTGCCCATTAAAAATAAAAAAATGGCTATTCTAAAAAAAAACACACCCCAAAACGAAAAAAAAAAACCCATTACACAAAATAACAAATTAATTATCCAAAATAATAATTATTCCTATTCTAATACCCAATTTTAAAAAAAACATCCCTCTCAAGAAACCGTCTAACCGCCAACCCACCAACAAGGCTAGTTGGTTCACCCCTGCCCTCCAGGACTCCAAACGCCACTGCAGGTGATTGGAAAGGACCTGGAGATCCAGCAAGACCCCCTCAAATAAAACAGCCTACAAAGAAACCATTACTACCCACCACCACCTCATCAAAACCACCAAGAAGTCAGCCATCCAAGATAGAATCAATGCCAACGTCCACAACAGCAAGGAGCTATTCACAGTCATCAAGGAATTCTCCAACAGCTACACCAACAACATCCCGCCCTCCCAGGACCTCATTGAAAACCTTGCAATGTACTTCCACCGCAAGATCGTCGACATCTATGACAGCTTCGCACCCCAGAACTCACCCACCACCGCCTACCCACCAACTCCCACCGATACCTCACCCAAATACACCACCGCCTACCCCCCACTGACCATCTGGAGCCCCCTCACCACAGAGGACACCATCAGAATCATGAGATCGATCCACTCCGGAGCACCCTCAGACCCATGCCCGCATCACATTTTCAGCAAAGCGGGTGACACCATCGCCCCTGAGCTCTGCAACACCATCAACTGCTCCATCAAAACCGGCACCTTCCCGGATGACTGGAAGCACGCAGAATTAAAACCCCTACTGAAAAAAACCATGGCTGACCCCAATGATCCGAAGAACTACCGCCCAATCTCTTTGCTCCCCTTTGCGGCCAAAGTCATTGAGAAGTCCATCAACGCGCAACTCATTGACTACATCAAAGCCATCCACACCCTGGACCCCTCCCAATCCGGTTTGAGGAGCAACCACAGCACCGAGACTGCCCTCCTCGCTGCCACAGACGACATCCTCACCCTACTCAACCGAGGAGAGACCGCCGCCCTCATTCTCCTAGACCTTTCAGCAGCATTCGACACTGTCTTCCACCTCACCCTCCCCAACCGACTACATGATGCCGGCATACGTGACAAAGCCCTAGAATGGATTACCTCCTTCCTCACCGGCAGAACCCAGAAGGTTAGACTCTCACCCTTCACCTCCAAGCCCACAGAAATCAGCTGCGGTGTACCCCAAGGCTCTTCACTGAGCCCCACCCTATTCAACATCTAAATGGCCCCTCTCTCCGCCATCGCCCAAGGACACAACCTCAACATCGTCTCCTACGCCGATGACACCCAGCTAATCATCTCACTCACCAGTGACCCCATCACCGCCAAGAGAAACATCCACGAAGGGCTGACAGCATTCACCACCTGGATGAAATACAACTGTCTAAAGCTGAATGCAGACAAGACCGAAGTCCTCCTCCTCGGTCCCACCACATTTGCTTGGAATAACTCATGGTGTCCCACAGCCCTCGGACACCCTCCAACCCCCACCGACCATGCAAAAAATCTAGGCGTCATCCTGGACTCATCGCTCTCCATGGACCGGCAAATCAACGCCGTCTCATCTGCATGCTTCCACATACTTCACCTGCTGCGAAAGATCTTCAAATGGATCCCAACAGAGACCAGGAAGACTGTCACTCACGCCCTGGTCAGCAGCCGACTGGACTATGGTAACGCACTCTACGCCGGCACCACCATCAAGCTCCAAAAGAGACTACAGCGCATCCAGTACTCCTCGGCCAGACTAATCCTTGACATCCCTCGTCAATGCCACATCACCAAACACCTGCGGGACCTGCACTGGCTCCCCATCAACAAAAGAATAACCTTCAAGCTTCTCACCCACGCGTTCAAGACCCTCCACAACATCGGTCCCGAACACTTGAACCACCGCGTTACCTTCTACACCCCTACCAGACAACTTTGATCGGCCGACCAAGCCCTCGCTGTCATCCCCCGCATCAGGAAAACCACAGCAGGAGGCAGATCATTCTCTCACCTGGCAGCCTAGACTTGGAACACCCTCCCGCTGCACCTCAGACAAGCTACCACCCTAACTAAGTTCAGAAAGGACCTAAAGACCTGGCTCTTCGACTGAACTGCAATCCTCAGCGCCTTGAGACCCTTACGAGTGAATAGCCGCTCTTTACAAGAACCCAATAGATAGATAGATATATAATCATGTATTTATAGTTAAAGCTATGTATTGTACCAAAGAAATCATATATATGTAGAAATATGTATTTATGAATAAATAGAACATATTCTATTATGTGTAGAACATTGTAATGTGAAATATTTATATTTTCATGTCGGGTTAGCACTAATGAGAATATGGATCGTGTTTGCGTGAGAGCGGGGTGTTTTATATTTTCCATTGATTCTATGGTGGAATATGTGAATGTGCACGCAATATTCTAACTTCAGATTTTTCCGCTTGGGTTGCTATTAGAGCAAAAACAGTTTACTTTCAACTCATAATACAAGGTCAACCTAATGAGCGCAAATATCTTACTTCTACCGCAATTAATGCTCAATCGGGAGCATTTATTTGTGCTCCACTCATAATCTGACCCTTTTCTTAGCATTTCTTCCCACTCATTGCAGACATTCTCCATAGGTTAACTGGCAGCAAGAAAAAATGTATTCATTAATCGGTGGCATTGCAGTCATTAAAGGGACAGTCTATTTCAGATTTTTTATATTTTAAAAAGATAGATATTATCTTTATTACCCATTCCCCAGTTTTGCATAACTAACACGGTTATATTAATACTCTTTTTACCTCTGTGATTACCATATATCTAAGACTCTGCAGACAGCCCCTTATGTCAGTGCTTTTTACAAACTTGCATTTTAGCAAATTTGTGTTGGTTCCTGCATAACTCAACGGGAGTAAGTAGAATGATATCTATATGACACACATAAACTAGCACTGTTTGGTTGTGAAAAGCTAATAAAATGCACTGAAATAAGAGATGGCCTGCAAGGGCTTAGAAACAGGCAGAGATTTATAGGTTTAGAGACTAAAGTACATTAAAGGGACACTGAACCCACATTTTTTTCTTTTGTGATTCAGATAGAGAATGCAATTTTAAGCAACTTTCTAATTTACTCCTATTATCAATTTTTCTTTGTTCTCTTGCTATCATTATTTGAAAAAGAAGGCATCTAAGCTTTTTTTTTGGTTTCAGTACTCTGGACAGCAATTTTTTATTGGTGGATGAATTTATCCACCCATCAGCAAGGACAACCCAGGTTGTTCACCAAAAATGGTCCGGCATCTAAACTTACATTCTTGCATTTCAAATAAAGATACCAAGAGAATGAAGAACATTTGATAATAGGAGTAAATTAGAAAGTTGCTTAAAATGTCATGCTCAATCTGAATCACGAAATAATTTTTTGGGTACAGTGTCCCTTTAATAAAACAATATTGGTTGTGCAAAGCTGGGGAAAGGGTAGTGAAGTGGTTATCTATCTTTTTAGACAAAAGAAAAACAAGTAGACTGTCCCTTTAATCAAGTGCATATATTAATCTGTTTAAAAGTACCAGTAAATACAGTAGATTTGCATAATCAACAAATGCACGCTAAAAAGACAATGCAATAGCACTTCGTCTGAACTTTACATGATTAGTAAAAAAAATTTCGGACAAATTTCAGTTACATCTATTTCCACTCCTCCTGTATCATGTGACAGCCATCAGCCAATCACAAATGTATATACGTATATTCTATGAATTCTTGCACATGCTCAGTAGGAGCTGGTGACTCAAAAAGTGTTAATATAAAAAGACTGAGAATATTTTGTTAATGGAAGTAAATTGGAAAGTTGTTTAAAATGGCATGGTCTATCTCAATAATGAAAGTTTAATTTCGACTTGATTGTCCATTAAATATGCAACTATAAATTATTTTTGCTTTGTAAACCCATTTGTTTATACTGAAGATTTTTTTTCTTTTTTTTTTAAAAAAAAAATTCAAACATTTTAGTTCACTTAATCAAAACCCTTAACATAACTGAATGTTTCTGCTCTTTACTTTATTGTTATAAATATCCCCATGTTATTTACAGATAGTTTCATCAAGTCACTTGTAAACATTGGTGAGATTTAACCTTGATTAAGAAGCAGATATATTTGATTCTTCCCCTTCTGTAATTTCAGTATGAAAATTGTAGATGTTCCTGTCCTGAAAATAGAAAGGGCATATGGCAGACGTCACAATCCCAATCTTGCCCCATATGTGTCCGTAATTTGCAGTTTATTATTTTATCATTTCTGCACAAGGCAAAAAAAAATTGAGATTTTGTTAACTATATGACAGTAGCAAGCTTTTGTCTTCTCCAGCCCTGGTTCTTCTAAATAATTAAAGTGTTGGATAGAGATTGACCACTGAAAACCAATTGATTTTATTTTAATTAGGTGACCTCATCAATTCTTGTTTATGTTTTATAGTCACAAATGTTTTTGTTAAGCAATTTCTGTAAAACTTGTTTTATTTGTGATCAATAAAACTGGGTCAATCTGGATGTTAATTACATTATCCTATATATTGTTGTGCAGAGAATTTAGAAACAAATGGTTCTGTTTCTCTATAAAACACAGAAGCTAAGGCAAATACAAATAATTTACTTATTTTTGCTAGTTTTGTCCTGATAGCTATTAAAGGGACTTTAAACACTATCGGCTAGATTACGAGTCTTGCATTAGGCTTAAAAAGCAGCGTTGGCCGGTCCCAACGCTGCTTTTTAACGCCCGCTGGTATTACAATTCTTGCAGGTACAGGTGTACCGCTCACTTTTTTGGCCAGACTCGGAAATACCGCAAATCCACTTACGTCAATTACGTATCCTATATTTTCAATGGGACTTGCATAGCGCCGGTATTACGAGTCTGACCAAAAGTGAGCGGTAAACCCTCTCCTGTCAAGACTGGTACCGCATTTAAAAGTCAGTAGTTAAGAGTTTTGCACTACAACGCTGTAGCATAAAACTCTTAACAAAAGTGCTAAAAAGTACACTAACACCCATAAACTACCTATTAACCCCTAAACCGAGGCCCCCCCCCCACATCGCAAACACTAAAATAAATATTTTAACCCCTAATCTGCCGAACCGGACATCAACGCCACTATAATAAATATATTAACCCCTAAACCGCCAGACTCCCGCATCGCAAACACTAGTTAAATATTATTAACCCCTTATCTGCCGACCCTAACATCGCCGCCACCTACCTACATTTATTAACCCCTAATTTGCCCCCCAACGTCGCCGCCACTATATTAAATGTATTAACCCCTAAACCTAAGTCTAACCCTAACCCCATCTAACTTAAATATAATTACAACAAATCTAACTAAAATTACTACAATTAACTAAATAATTCCTATTTAAAACTAAATACTTACCTATAAAATAAACCCTAAACTAGCTACAATATAACTAATAGTTACATTGTAGCTAGGTTAGGGTTTATTTTTATTTTACAGGCAACTTTGTATTTATTTTAACTAGGTAGAATAGTTATTAAATAGTTATTAACTATTTAATAACTACCTAGTTAAAACCTAACCTAAGTTACACTAACACCTAACACTACACTATAATTAAATAAATTGACTACATTAAATACAATTAATTACAATTAAATAAAATTATCTAAAGTACGAAAAAAAAAAACACTAAATTACAGAAAATAATAAAGAAATTACAAGATTTTTAAACTAATTACACCTAATCTAATCCCCCTAACAAAATAAAAAAGCCCCCCCAAAATAAAAAAAAGCCTTACCCTAAACTAAATTACAAATAGCCCTTAAAAGGGCCTTTTGCGGGGCATTGCCCGAAAGTAATCAGCTCTTTTACCTGTAAAAAAAAAGGTACAAATACCCCCCAACATTAAAATCCATCACCCACACAACCAACCCTACTCTAAAACCCACCCAATCCCCCCTTAAAAAAACCTAACACTAACCCCCTGAAGATCACCTTACTGGGAGACGTCTTCACCCAAACAGGCCGAAGTCCTCAACGAAGCCGGGAGACGTCTTCACCCAAACAGGCCGAAGTCCTCAACGAAGCCGGGAGAAGTCTTCATCCAACCGGGCAGAAGTGGTCCTCCAGATGGGCAGAAGTCTTCATCCAGACGGCATCTTCTATCTTCATCCATCCGGCGAGGAGCAGGTCCATCTTCAAGACATCCGACGCGGAGCATCCTCTTCTTTCCACGGCCGACGACTGAATGAACGGTCCTTTAAATGACGTCATTCAAGATCGTGTCCCTTCAATTCCGATTGGCTGATAGAATTCTATCAGCCAATCAGAATTAAGGTAGAAAAAATCCTATTGGCTGATCCATTCAGCTAATAGAATGCCAGTTCAATCCTGTTGGCTGATTGCATCAGCCAATATGATTTTTTCTGCCTTAATTCCGATTGGCTGATATAATTCTATCAGCCATTCGGAATTGAAGGGACGCCATCTTGGATGACGTCATTTAAAGGAACCTTCATTGTCCGGAGTGACAGATTAGGGGTTAATAACATTATGCAGGTGTCGGCGATGTCGGGGGCAGCAGATTGGGGTTAATAAGTGTAAGATTAGGGGTGTTTAGACTCAGGGTTCATGTTAGGGTGTTAGGTGTAGACATAAATGTATTTTCCCCATAGGAATCAATGGGGCTGCATTAGGAGCTTTACGCTGCTTTTTTGCAGGTGTTAGGTTTTTTTCATCCGGCTCTCCCCCATTGATTCCTATGGGGAAATCGTGCAAGTGCACGTTTTACTAGCTCACCGCTAACGTAAGCAGCGCTGGTATTGAGGTGAGATGTGGAGCAAAATTTTGCTCTACGCTCACTTTTTTGTGGCTAACGCCGGGTTTGTAAAGCCCCGCAATACCAGCGCTGTCTGTAAGTGAGTGGTGAGCATAAACTGCTCATTAGCACCGCACCCCTGTTAACGCAAAACTCGTAATCTAGATGTATATAAATGCTAGGTAGAATTATGAATTAGTCTGAGAATAGCATTTAGATGCATTTTTTAAAGTTTCATTAGCTGTTTAAATATTGGCAAAATATTTGTAAAGTTTTAGTGTCAAACAATGGGAGCTGCCATGTTGTAACTTAGGTTACCTTCTCTGCTGTGGCCACTTAGGGACCGTTATAAATAGGTCGCTAGAATGTGCAGCCAATGGCTGTGTGGAATATAACCATGTTCTGCACTGCCATTTCTAACAGGAACTGAAAATATACAATTTTTAGAGTGGAATTAAAGGAAAAGGGGACAAAATAAATAATGAAAGTATATTAGAGAGGTTTTTCATATATATGTTTTATCATTTCACATCACCATCTCAAAGTGTTTAATGTCCCTTTAAATAATTGCAGTTATTCATGCTTTAATCTGTATTTTTTGGCATTTGGTTCATTTCTTTTAACTATATTTTGATTGCATTGCTATATTTTAGTGATGGCTATTTCTATATTATTTTAACCCTTTCATGTCGGGTCTAATTTGTCTACATCGGAGCAATGCACAATCGCAAGATTTCAATGATGGGATCGGATCAGGGGGGGGCATCCCTATGATTACATTAATGTAATAAAAATTGCACAAAAATGCAGATTGCCTTGCTCCTAAATATATTTAAATTTTAAAGGTCAAGTATTCAAAAGGAAAACATTACAAACACGCATACTAAATAACTTTATTAAGAGAAAAAAATATTGATAAGAACCACCCAAGCTGTACACACACACACTCATACGTTTAAAAACGCTTAAACCCTGTGTTAAATTAAAAAAATGTAGCTACCAATAGTGAAAATATGTGTCAGATTTTTATTAACGTCAATGTATCCAAGGATATATTAGCCATATCAGTTAGATGAGTGATCCCATTTTAAGTTTCTATCGTATATATATATATACCAAAAAATATTAATTATAAATGCTAATCCAAGGCTTAGCTCCATCTATAGCGGGAGCTATGATTATAGTTACACTGTCCGATACATCAAACAATTATAATAAGAAAGGTGCTATTTATGCCATAACAGACATCAGGTTAAAGGGACACTGTACCCAAATTTTTTCTTTTGTAATTCAGAAAGAGCATGCAATTTTAAGCAACTTTCTAATTTACTCCTATTATCAATTTTTCTTCATTCTCTTGCTATCATTATTTGAAAAAGAAGGCATCTAAGCTTTTTTTTGGTTTCAGTACTCTGGACAGCACTTTTTTATTGGTGGATGAATTTATCCACCAATCAGCAAGGACAACCCAGGTTGTTCACCAAAAATGGGCCGGCATCTAAACATACATTCTTGCATTTCAAATAAAGATACCAAGAGAATGAAGAAAATTTGATAATAGGAGTAAATTAGAAAGTTGCTTAAAATTTCATGCTCAATCTGAATCACAAAATAATTTTTTGGGTACAGTGTCCCTTTAAGCAATGTTAAAAAGAGGTATGATGTCCTTGTAAGAGTGCCCCTGATGCACATTTCACATAATGCTTTCTCGGAGGAAGCGCTATGTGAAACGCGCATAAGGGGCACTCTCAATATCTTTTTTTTCTCCTAATAAACAGCTAGATTACGAGCTTTGAGCGCTACAAAAGTGGCATTATTTCGCCTCCCTATAGTGCTGGTATTACAGGTTTTGAAAAAGCAGGCTTGTCCGGGCGAAATAGTTGCGTTGAACTCCATATCGCACTGAAAACAAGAGCTGCTTTGACGTGCTTGCGCACAATTTCCCCATAGACATCAATGGGGAGAGCCAGCAAAAAAAAGCCTAACACCTGCAATCGCGGAAACAGAAGCTCCGTACTGCAGCCACATTGATGTCTATGGGGAAAAAGAAAATACAGGGAGTGCAGAATTATTAGGCAAGTTGTATTTTTGAGGATTAATTTTATTATTGAACAACAACCATGTTCTCAATGAACCCAAAAAAACTCATTAATATCAAAGCTGAATATTTTTGGAAGTAGTTTTTAGTTTGTTTTTAGTTTTAGCTATTTTAGGGGGATATCTGTGTGTGGAGGTGACTATTACTGTGCATAATTATTAGGCAACTTAACAAAAAACAAATATATACCCATTTCAATTATTTATTTTTACCAGTTAAACCAATATAACATCTCAACATTCACAAATATACATTTATGACATTCAAAAACAAAACAAAAACAAATCAGTGACCAATATAGCCACCTTTCTTTGCAAGGACACTCAAAAGCCTGCCATCCATGAATTCTGTCAGTGTTTTGATCTGTTCACCATCAATATTGCGTGCAGCAGCAACCACAGCCTCCCAGACACTGTTCAGAGAGGTGTACTGTTTTCCCTCCTTGTAAATCTCACATTTGATGATGGACCACAGGTTCTCAATGGGGTTCAGATCAGGTGAACAAGGAGGCCATGTCATTAGATTTTCTTTTTTTATACCCTTTCTTGCCAGCCACGCTGTGGAGTACTTGGACGCGTGTGATGGAGCATTGTCCTGCATGAAAATCATGTTTTTCTTGAAGGATGCAGACTTCTTCCTGTACCACTGCTTGAAGAAGGTGTCTTCCAGAAACTGGCAGTAGGACTGGGAGTTGAGCTTGACTCCATCCTCAACCCGAAAAGGCCCCACAAGCTCATCTTTGATGATACCAGCCCAAACCAGTACTCCACCTCCACCTTGCTGGCATCTGAGTCGGACTGGAGCTCTCTGCCCTTTACCAATCCAGCCACGGGCCCATCCATCTGGCCCATTAAGACTCACTCTCATTTCATCAGTCCATAAAACCTTAGAAAAATCAGTCTTGAGATATTTCTTGGCCCAGTCTTGACGCTTCAGCTTGTGTGTCTTGTTCAGTGGTGGTCGTCTTTCAGCCTTTCTTACCTTGGCCATGTTTTGCACACCTTGTGCTTTTGGGCACTCCAGTGATGTTGCAGCTCTGAAATATGGCCAAACTGGTGGCAAGTGGCATCTTGGCAGCTGCACGCTTGACTTTTCTCAGTTCATGGGCAGTTATTTTGCGCCTTGGTTTTACCACACGCTTCTTGCAACCCTGTTGACTATTTTGAATGAAACGCTTGATTGTTCGATGATCACGCTTCAGAAGCTTTGCCATTTTAAGAGTGCTGCATCCCTCTGCAAGATATCTCACTATTTTTGACTTTTCTGAGCCTGTCAAGTCCTTCTTTTGACCCATTTTGCCAAAGGAAAGGAAGTTGCCTAATAATTATGCACACCTGATATAGGGTGTTGATGTCATTAGACCACACCCCTTCTCATTACAGAGATGCACATCACCTAATATGCTTAATTGGCAGTAGGCTTTTGAGCCTATACAGCTTGGAGTAAGACAACATGCATAAAGAGGATGATGTGGTCAAAATACTAATTTGCCTAATAATTCTGCACTCCCTGTAATGTTTAAACACCCTAACATAAACCCCGAGTCTAAACACCACTTATCTGCCGCCCCCGACATCGCCGCCACCTACATACTGTTATTAACCCCTAATCTTCTGCCCCAAACATCGCTGCCACCTACATAAAACTATTAACCCCTAATCTGCTGCTCCAGATGTTGCAGCCACTATACTAAAGTTATTAACCCCTAAACCTCTGGCCTCCCACATCACTACCACTAAATAAATCCATTAACCCCTAACCCTAACGTAACCTTAAGCCTAAACCCTAACACCCACTAACTTTAGCATAATAAAAATACAGTATAGCTAATTTAATTTTACAATTATTAACTAAATAAACCTATTAACCCCTAAACCACCAGCCTCCCCCAGATCGCAACAAGCTAAATTAAACTATATTAACCTCTAAACCTAACACTAACCCTAAACCTAACCCCCCAACTTTAACATAATTAAAATAGAGCTAAACTAAAGTTACAATTATTAACTAAATAATACCTATTTAACACTAAATACTTACCTGTGAAATAAAACCTAAGCTAGCTACAATATAACCAATAGTTATATTGTATCTAGCTTAGGTTTTATTTTTATTTCACAGGTAAGTTTGTATTTATCTTAACTAGGTAGACTAGTTAGTAAATAGTTATTAACTATTTACTAATAGTGATGTCCCGAACTGTTCGCCCACGAACGGTTCACAGCGAACATTCGCTTGTTCGCGTTCGCGTTTGTGGGTGAACACATGGCGATGTTCGATCCGCCCCTATGTGTCATCATTGTGGAAACTTTGACCCTTTATGTCACAGCCGCCTGACACATTAGAGCCAATCAACATCAGACACTCCCTCACAGACACTCCCAGCTACTCGGAATCCGCCATTTTAGACTCATAACGACCTTGCTTTTTTAATGAGAGGACGTGTTGTGTTTTTGCTCCTGACATTAATAGGAAAAACATAGCTAGGCTAGTGTATTTACAGTCCAGAAGGACTCCACTCATCTCTGCTGCAAGCACAGCACCCCAAAAAGCCCTTTTTAGGGCTATATTTCGTGCCGTTTTTTTTTTTTCTTTTTTTTTTTATTAGCATTTGCCTGGCTTTCAGCTGTGTGTTTAAGGCTCACAGCATATGCTGTGACTACTGCCACCACTGATATCTCCCTAACAACATTAGTTTAAATTTAACTAAACCAAAAATATAATTATTTTTCTAGTGTAATTTTTTTTCATTTTCTATTAGGCCAGTGTCACACAGCATATACTCTGGTTCATTGCTCTGTGCCAGCCAACAGCCACCAGTGTTAATATCCGTTTATAACATTATTTTAAATTAAAAAAAATAAAAAAAATATTTTGCTAGTGTAATCTAATTACATTTACTATCATGCCTGTGTCTGTCAGGCTCACTCAGCATTAATATACCTCTTTTTTTTAAGTCTTTTGGTTAATTGGTCTGTGCCAGGCAGCCACCCAGCACTCATATCTATTTTTCTTTCACCTTAATTTTAATATATAAAAAAAAAGTTTAAATTTTTTTGCTAGTGTAATCTAATATACTTTTCTATCCGGCCTGTGTCTTTTGCTGACATAGAGAGCCTACTGTGTTTACTTGCTGCCCTCCCTAGTCTATGAGCCACGACTCATATGTGTTTAACCTTTTTTTAATTTCCCCCCCCAAAAAATAATTTCAATCATTTTTCTAGTGTAATCTAATAGTATTTTCTATCAGGCGTGTGTGTATCCGACATACAGAGCCTACTGTTTTTAATAGCTGCCCTTCCAAGGCTATCAGCCACGACTCATATGTATGTGCTTAACCTTTTTCTTAAAATTTCCAAAAAAAAGTCTTTAAATCATTATGCTAGTGTAATCTAATTGTATTTTCTATCAGGCCTGTGTCTAACTGTCTATCTGACTTACACAGCATACTGTTGTTATAATTGCTGCCCTACGTAGCAGCCAGCCAGTGCGACCACTCATAGAGTCATATGTGCTTTGCACTTCTTAACATAATTTTAATATTAAAATCTAAAATTTTCAAATATTTTGCTAGTGTAATGTAACTTAATTTTCTATCAGTCCTGTGTTTTTGTCACTTACACAGCATACTGTGTTAAATTGCTGCCCTACCTACCATCCACGACTCATATCTGCCAGCCTGTCTGCCAGGCCCAAGTAGCCAATTAGTGGCACCAATCACAATTCTTGTAACAGTAATAAAAAAAAAAATCATAATTTTTTGGACTGCAAATATTCAGTCTCCTAGTGCCATTGAATTTCATTTACCTGCTGCCTGCCACTGCCAGCCTTTTGTGCCAGGCCATCTAGCCAACTATTTACACCAATCATAATTGTTGTCACAGTCAGACAGTATAGTTATTAATTTAAATAAAAAAATTTTTTAGTGTTGATCTTAATCCTCAGTTTGCTCGTGCCTTTGAATTGCACTTTTCTACAGCCTTCCAAGCCTGTGTGCCAGGCCTACTTAAAAAATATTTACACCAATCATATTTGTTGTGACAGTATTCTAATAATTAAAAATTAAAATTTTTGGTAATAGTTGCTGTGATTTGAATCCTCAGTTTGCTGGTGCCATTGAATAGCACTTTCCTCCTGCCTTGCAGCCTGCTGTGAGCCAGGCCCACCTAGCCAATTGTTGTCAGCAATCATATTTCTGTTAACAGTATTGCAAAAATTGTCAATCATCACTGTTTAGACTGTCAGTAATCAGTCTCCTAGTGTCCTTGAATTGCATCTACCTCCTGTCTGCCATCCTTTTGTGCCAGGCCGTCTTGCCAACTATTTACACCAATCCTAATTTTTTGTCACAGTATAGTTACTAATTAAAATTAAAAAAATCTTGATTGTTGATGATCTTAATCCTCAGTTTGCTCGTGCCTTTGAATTGCACTTTTCTACAGCCTTCCAAGCCTGTGTGCCAGGCCTACTTAAAAAATATTTACACCAATCATATTTGTTGTGACAGTATTCTAATAATTAAAAATTAAAATTTTTGGTAATAGTTGCTGTGATTTGAATCCTCAGTTTGCTGGTGCCATTGAATAGCACTTTCCTCCTGCCTTGCAGCCTGCTTTGAGCCAGGCCCACCTAGCCAATTGTTGTCAGCAATCATATTTCTGTTAACAGTATTGCAAAAATTGTCAATCATCACTGTTTAGACTGTCAGTAATCAGTCTCCTAGTGTCCTTGAATTGCATCTACCTCCTGCCTGCCATCCTTTTGTGCCAGGCCGTTTTTCCAACTATTTTCACCAATCCTAATTTTTTGTCACAGTATAGTTACTAATTACAATTAAAAAAATCTTTATTGTTGATGATCTTAATCCTCAGTTTGCTCGTGCCCTAGAATAGCACTTTTCTACAGCCTTCCAAGCCTGTGTGCCAGGCCTACTTAAAAAATATTTACACCAATCATATTTGTTGTGACAGTATTCTAATAATTAAAAATTAAAATATTTGGTAATAGTTGCTGTGATTTGAATCCTCAGTTTGCTGGTGCCATTGAATAGCACTTTCCTCCTGCCTTGCAGCCTGCTGTGAGCCAGGCCCACCTAGCCAATTGTTGTCAGCAATCATATTTCTTTTAACAGTATTGAAAAAATTGTCAATCTTCACTATTTTGACTGTCATTAATCAGTCTCCTAGTGTCCTTGAATTGCATCTACCTCCTGCCTGCCATCCTTTTGTGCCAGGCCGTCTTGCCAACTATTTACACCAATCCTAATTGTTGTCACAGTATAGTTACTAATTAAAATTTAAAAAATCTTGATTGTTGATCTTAATCCTCATTTTGCTTGTGCCATTGAATTGCACTTTTCTACTGCCTGCCAGCCTGTGTGCCAGGCCCAACTATCCAATTAGTGCCAGCAATCAAATTTCTTTTAACAGTATTGCAAAATTTGTCAATCAACACTGTTTTGACTGTCAATCTGCAGTCTACTAGTGCCCTTGAATGGCATTTTCCTCCTGCCTGCCTGCCTGTGTGCCAGTCCCAACTAGCCAATTAGTGCCACCACTCATATTTATTGTAACAGGATTGGAATTTTTGTTAATCATAACTGTTTTGACTGTTATTCTTCAGTCTCCTAGTGCCATTGAATTGCAGTTTCCTTTCTCCCAGAGTGTGTTTGCTAGACAGGCCCATTTGCCAAATAGTGTCAAACAATCATATTTGTTGCCACAGTACTAGTAATATTTCAAAAAATTAAAAATTTGTGATTTTTAAAACATCTGTCTTTTTTGTTGTTGTCAGTCTCACAGCGTATACTGTGCCCACTTTCACAGTGCCACCACTCAATTGGTGTAATAGTATTGTTAGTGTCCATTTAAAAAAAAATGACAGGCAGAGGCAGGCCACCCCACAGGTTCCGTGGTCGTGGTTGTGGTGCTGTGATTCCTTTAGACCCTACAAATATGCACATTGTTCAGATGCCGGGTGCCAGGGGGGATGCAAAAACTTCTGAGGAGGACCTAGTTGAATGGCTAACACAGGAAACCCAATCTTCTTCAGCTTCCGCTGCTAGTCCTCCTAACCTTGACGCACCATCTAAGTCCAGCTGTGCTTTGGGCAGGTCTCAAGTGACCAGTGCCACTCCGCCGCCTGTCGCCACCACCAACACTAGCACCACAGCCGCTTCACTTGATCTGTCACAGGAGTTATTGACACATCATTTGGAAGAAATGAGTGATGCGCAACCATCATTGACAGAGGATGTAGATAATAGTGATCAGTCTCAGTCAGGCAGCATAACCGACATGGAGGTACGGTGTGATGATGATGATGATGATGTTGTACCCGCTGCTGCTTCCTTTCTTGATGTTTCAGATACAAGTGAAGCGGTTGATGATGATGTGTCGGTGGATGTCACGTGGGTGCCTGCTAGAAGAGAAGAAGAAGAAGAGGGGGAAAGTTCAGATGGGGAGACAGAGAGGAGGAGGAGGAGGAGACGATTTGGAAGCACGGGGAGGTCGTCTCAAGGAGCTAGTGGCACAGTCAGACAGCATGCATTGTCACCAGGGGTCAGCCAGACAGCCCGCCGACGCCCATCAACGCATGCTGTTGCCACCACCAGAATGCCGTCATCACAGAGCTCAGCAGTGTGGCATTTTTTTTGTGTGTCTGCCTCTGACAACAGCGATGCCATTTGCAACCTGTGCCAAAAGAAACTGAGTCGTGGGAAGTCCAACAGCCACCTAGGTACAACTGCTTTGCAAAGGCACATGGTCTCCCATCACAAATGAGTAGAAGCAGCACACAAAGTGAAAGCCGCCCTCCTGCTCCAGCATCTTCAGCCACGTCAACCAGTGCTGTCCTCCTTGCCCCCTCTCAACCATCCTCCACTCAGTCTCTCTTATGTAGCAGTTCCTGGTCATCTGCCCACAGTCAGGTGTCTGTCAAGGACATGTTTGAGCATAAGAAGCCAATTTCTCAAAGTCACCCCCTTGCCCGGCGTCTGACAGCTGGCTTGTCTAAACTCTTAGCCCGCCAGCTTTTACCATACAAGCTGGTGGAGTCTGATGCTTTCAAAAAATTTGTATCTATTGGGACACCGCAGTGGAAGGTACCTGGCAGAAATTTCTTTTCACAAAAGGCAATCCCAAACCTGTACTCTATTGTGAGAAAGGAAGCTATGGCATGTCTGGCACACAGCGTTGGGGCAAGGATCCATATGACCACGGATAGCTGGTCTGCAAAGCATGGTCAGGGCAGGTATATCACCTACACTGCGCATTGGGTAAACCTGCTGACTTCTGACAAGCATGGAATGCGTGGCTCTGCAGAAGAGTTGGTGACACCGCCACGACTTGCAGGCAGGCCTGCTGCTACCTCCTCTACTCCTCCTACTCCATCCTCTTCCATAACCTCTTCCTTGGCTGAGTCCTCTTCAACTTCTGCGTCTTGCTCCACATCTATGGCACCCCCCCAGCTCCCCAGGTACTATGCTACATCCCGGGTTTGGCAGTGTCACGCCGTCTTGGGGTTGACTTGCCTGAAAGCGGAGAGTCACACCGCACCAGCACTCCTGACCGCCCTGAACGCACAGGTGGATCAGTGGCTGACTCCGCACCAACTGGAGATTGACAAGGTTGTTTCTGACAATGGAAGTAATTTGGTGGCGGCATTGAAATTGGGCAAGTTGACACATGTGCCGTGCATGGCACATGTGTGTAATCTAATTGTACAACGATTTGTCCATAAGTACCCAGGCTTACAGGACGTCCTGAAGCAGTCCAGGAAGGTGTGTGACCATTTCAGGCATTCCTACACGGCCATGGCGCACTTGTCTGATATCCAGCGTTGAAACAACCTGCCAGTGAGGCGCTTGATTTGTGACAGCCCGACACTCCTAATGTTTGACCGCCTGCTCCAACAAGAAAAAGCTGTTAATGAGTATTTGTATGACCGGGGTGCTAGGACAGCCTCTGGGGAGCTGGGGATATTTTTGCCAAATTACTGGACGCTCATGCGCAATGCCTGTAGGCTCATGCGTCCTTTTCAGGAGGTGACAAACCTTGTCAGTTGCACCGAAGGCACCATCAGCGACATCATACCATTTGTTTTCTTCCTGGAGCGTGCCCTGCGAAGAGTGCTGAATCAGGAAGTAGATGAGCGTGAAGAGGAAGCGGGAGAGTTGTGGTGTCCATCACCCCCGCAAACAGACAAATCAGCATTGCTTGCTGGACCTGTGGCAACGCAGGAAGAGGATTGTGAGGAAGAGGAGTCAGAGGAGGAATGTGGCTTTGGGGAGGATGAGAAGGAGGAAGACCGAGCACAACAGTCATCCCAGGGTGCTCGTTGTTGTCACCTCTCTGGTACCCGTGGTGTTGTACGTGGCTGGGGGGAAGAAGATACCATCAGTGAGATCAGTGAGGAGGAGGAACGCGACATGATTAGCTCAGCATCCAACCTTGTTCAAATGGGTTCTTTCATGCTGTCCTGCCTGTTGAGGGACCCTCTTATAAAAAAGCTGAAGGAGAACGACCTGTACTGGGTGTCCACTCTCCTTGACCCCCGGTATAAGCATAAAGTGCCTGAAATGTTACCAAATTCCCGCAAGTCGGAAAGGATGGAGCATTTTCATAATAAATTAAAAACTATGCTTTACACAGCATATAAGGGTGATGTCACAGCACCACGGGAATGTAACAGGGGAAGAGATGAAATTAATCCTCCTCCTCCCACGACCACGGCGGCAAGGACCGGGCGCTTTCCTGACGTCTTGTTGATGGAGGACATGCGTACCTTTTTAACTCCCATGCACCATCAGAGCCTTTCGGGATCCAGCCTTAGAGAAAGACTCAACCAACAGGTAGCAGACTACCTAGCTTTAACTGCGGATCTTGACACTCTCAGGAGCGATGGACCCCTTGACTACTGGGTGTGCAGGCTGGACTTGTGGCCTGAGCTATCCCAATTTGCAATGGAACTTCTGGCCTGCCCCGCTTCAAGTGTCCTGTCCGAAAGGACTTTTAGTGCAGCAGGAGGTTTTGTAACTGAGAAGAGAAGTCGCCTAGGTCAAAAAGCCTTGACTATCTCACTTTTATAAAAATGAATGAGGGCTGGATCCCGAAGGGACTGACATTGGGCGATACATTTCAATAAAAAACTACTGATGATGATATGAGCTGGCTTGGGCTACAACTGGTACACAGGCTGGCCTTTTTTTTTTGTTATAAAGACGGAGGACTTGCTTGACTTATCCGCCAACAACTAGTGTTCAAGCCACAAGCTTTTAGGGCACTTTATAAATGTTTTACAAACATCAATTTTTCTGGCCGCTGCTACAGCAGTTGCTACAACAATACCCAAATTTTTCAGTCATTTGTACATTCCTAATTTTTCTGGGCTCTGCTGCATCTCTGTGGGTACAAAACTCAAATAAAAAAAATAAGGCACATAACACTAGTGATTAAACTGTTACGAATTGTACAACTTTACACACCACTCATATCCGGTGGACCATTCAATTGAACGCAAAATGCAACAAATTTGAAAGAGTAGGACCGACCAAGCATCTTTATCTGTCTCTTGGTTGCTCTAAATTATCTCCGTGTTCCATCTATGCCATACATGTACTCTATTGTGCAAAAGGGTGGCATATGTTGTGTTTCATGCTGTTGTGCCTGTTGCGGGTCGTGGCCCATGATATAAAAAGGCTGAAGGAGAACGACCTGTAGTAATGGGTGCCCCATCCAGTTTTTAGAAAAATGTTCCTGGTTCCTCTCAATTATCTTTGGGTTTCTAAAATGGATGCCATACCTGTACTCGCTTGTGCAAAAGGATGGCATATGTGGTGGTGTTTCCTGCAGTTGTTTCTGTTGAGGGTGCTGGACCCTCTTATAAAAAAGCTGAAGGAGAACGACCTGGAGTGGGAGTCCAAGCATGGTTTTTGGGGCTATTTCTCTTTTACAAACAATTATCTGTGGGTTTCACAAATCAATGCCGTACCAGTACTCTATTGTTCCAAAGTATGCCATATGTTCTCTTTCCTGCTGGTATTTTTTTTTTTTTTAAATTTATAGTTTTTATTTATTTTCAAACTTATAGGAGTAACAATGAGGGACACGCAGGTCCCAAACACAAACATCAATGGCATACAGGAGTATATGGTTATAAATAGAGCCAGGGGTCCCGAAGATGAAAAACAATAAAATATTAATAAGAGTAGATGGACTCCCCTGGTGGAGAGATGACATCTCACATTAGTCTGAGGACAAAGGGGATGTCTGAAAAGGAACCTATATAACACAACACATGTCTTGGAGTCAGAACAAAGTCTAGGGAGGGGGGGAGGGGGAAGGAGGGGGGGGGGAGTACAGAAGAGGAGAGGGAAACAATGAGGAAGATGGTAGATAGATCAAGAAGAGTCAGGCTGTAGGCTTTAGGACGTGACAGGAGGGCTCCAGGAAGTATCAAACTTGTCTTTCCAATCGGCCCAAGCAAGTTCGAATATATCTAGTTTGTTTAAATCAAAATATATAGTCTTTTCCATGGTGTATAAGAAGGCCATGGTTTTCTCAATCTCGTTCCATGAAGGGGGTTTTTCTTTTTTCCAGGACCTAGCCAGGTTAGTCTTAATAGAGGCCAATAAGTAGGTACTGAAGATAGCTTGATGCTTAGGTAGATCCTGTAAGCCCAGGTGGAGCAAAGCAGTAGTCGGGCCGGGCGGAATTCTGATTCCAAAATCAGTAAGGGCGCGGAAACCTTGAGACCATAAGAAAGTAATTTTAGGGCATTCCCACCAAATGTGGAGCATGGTGCCCTGCAAGCCGCAGTTCCTCCAGCAAAGAGGCGACACACCTGGGTACATCCTTGCTAGGCGTGTGGGAACCAGGTACCAGTGAGAAATCACCTTGTAGTAAGTTTCGAACATAGTGATGCAATGGAGGGTTTTTTTCGTCAGAAGGATGGCCCTTTGCCAGGCGTCTACCGAGATTTGAGAATGCAATAAAGCATCCCAGATCTGCAAGTGCGGGGCAATTTCAGGTGGGACAGTGCCATCGAGAGTCCTGTAATGGAACGATAATGGCCGGATAAGTCTGTGACCCGTCTTCCAGACAGACTCCCATGGGGTGGACTGACGAGAGGTGGTGGGGAGAAAACCCCAACTTCTCAGGAGACTTTTAATCCTGATAGTTTCAAAAAAGAGGACCGGAGGAATATCCCCAGGGGAGCCCAGGAGAGTCGGGTCTATAAAGCCATCGGGCTGTGATGCGGACCAGAAGTCCGAGACCCGCCGAATCCCTAGTCTGGCCCATATATTCGGGTGAGTATCCGCCAACCCAGAGAGCAGACCAGCCACCGAAGTGATAGGGGAAGGGTGGGGGGCAATTAGTTGGCGATGCCGGATCTTGTCCCAGACCTGAAGGCATTCTGTGATGACTAGATTGCTGATACCTAAAATTCTGCGACTGTGTGGAGGAGTCCAAATAATATCCTTGAGCAGGACATTATGGGGTAAAGAGGCCTGTTCAATCTCGCACCATTTATCGCGGGACTGAAGAACTCCCCACTGGGAAATGTGGGTAAGCATGGCCCCCTCGTAGTATTTTACCACAGAGGGGGAAGCCAGGCCTCCTAGATGTATAGGAAATTTCAGGTTTTTTTGAGCTATCCTGGGGGTCAAGCCCTTCCAAATAAACTTTGTTATTTCACTCTGGAACTGTAGCAAGAGTGACATAGGGACTCTGATGGGAAGGCACCTAAACAAGTAGGTGAGCTTAGGGAGGAAAGACATTTTAATAGAGGCTATACGCCCCATCCACGAGATGGACTTGTGATCCCAAGCGTTTTTTAAGGATCTCAGTTCTGACAGCAAGGGGATGTAATTATCCTTGACCATTTTTGAGGCATTGTTAGATATTCTAACCCCCAGGTGTGTGACCTGCTCCTGTGACCATTTGAAGTTATACCTTTTCTTTAAACTGTTAATGTAATTGTGGGGGTATCCCCACCAATATATCTCTGTCTTTTGAGTGTTCAATTTATAAAATGAGAGGTCACCAAAAGTCTTCAGAACATCCAACAGTCTGGGGACAGCTCTACCGGGGTCCGCAGTGAAGATTGTGATATCATCTGCGAATAGCGCAATTTTTTGTAGAGTGCCTGAGAGCATTATCCCTGGAAGGGAGGCATCGTCCCGGATATGGGCAGCCAAGGGCTCGATCGCGAGGGCAAACAACAGCGGAGACAGGGGGCACCCCTGTCTAGTACCATTGGAGATGTTGAAAGGGTCAGACTGAAAGCCAAGACCCCTAACAGCGGCCGACGGGGCAGAATATAGCGCCTGGATAGCCCTGCATGTGGACTGAGGGAAGTTAAAGGTTTTGAGGGTTTCCCACAAGTAGGACCAGCGGATGCGGTCAAAAGCCTTCTCGGCATCCAGAGAGATAACCGAGAAAGGCTTCTGCATTCTGGTAGATTCACACACAATATTAACAAGACGCCTAGTATTGTCCGGCCCCTTGCGCCTATGAATGAACCCTACTTGATCCGGACCTATAAGGTGCGGAAGAAGCCTGCTAATACGGTTGGCAAGGATTTTAGAGTAAACCTTCACGTCCACGTTAATTAAAGAAATTGGCCTGTAGCTTGCACAGGACGAAGGGTCCTTATCTGGTTTTGGCAGAGTGACTATGGCTGCTTTTAAGAATTCCTCCTTCAAGGAACCTTCATCACTTGCTAAGGTAAAAAACCTCTGCAAGTAGGGGGATAGTTCGTTGACAAATACCTTATAAAACTGGGCAGAAAAGCCATCAGGCCCTGGAGCCTTGAAGGGTTTTAGATTTTTTATCGTTAGCTTAATCTCCGCCAAAGAGAAAGGGGCTGTGAGAGAGTCTTGTTGCTCTGTAGTAAGAGTGGGGAGGTTAGCAAAGGCCAGGAAGTCTCTGATATCCTGGCTAGAAGTTGGGGTGAGAGTCTCCGAATTCTCGATATTGTAAAGTTTGGAGTAAAAGTCAGCAAAACATTCTCCAATCTGAGAGGGCCTCTTGTGCAACTTGCCATTATAATTGATCTGGGAAATGCGGGAGTTACTATGCTTATGCCTGAGCCTATTAGCAAGCATAGTGTCAGGTCTATTACCTTTGTAATAGTATAACTGTTTCAGTTTGCTGAGATTAGTTTGTGTGCGGCGGAGCTCTAGGAGGTTGATATGCTCCTTAACTGTAGCAATCTGCGCAGCTACATCGAGGCTAATGGAAGCGCGGTTTAGGGATTCCAAGGATCTGAGTTTTGCGTGTGCCTGCGCAAGGGTAAGGCCCGCTTGCTTTCTCAGTGCTCCTTGTTTGCGAATGATAAGGCCCCTGATAGTTGCTTTGATCGCGCCCCAGAGAATATCGTCTGAGGTCTGGCCGTTGTCATTACAAACTAACAGTTCAGTCAGGTCCCGTCTTAATTCCTCTGAACGGGATGTCGGCCAAAATGTGCCTAGGGAGGCACCAATTGGATTTACTAGGCATTCTATCTGAGAGAAACAGCCCTGCCGTTACGAGGTCATGATCTGACCAGGAACAGAGGGGGATACTGGAGCAGGAGACCGAATCCAAAGACCCAGCCTGACAAAAGATGTAGTCCAGCCGGGAGTAAGTTTTGTGGGGGATAGAGAAATGGGTGAAGTCCCTATCGTTAGGATGCAAACTTCTCCAAATGTCGAAGTATCCAAATTGTGACATTACTGCCCTAAATTGGGCAGAGACATATGTCTCTTGTGAAGGTTTACTGCCAGCTTGAAGCTGTTTGCGATCGAGAGTTGGCTCCCATGTCATGTTGAAGTCTCCCGCGATCAAGACCCTCCCTTGCTTGATCGTATCAAGCGTCTGCAAAATAGTACGAAGAGATGCAGGCTGCCGGGAGTTGGGGAGATAAACGGAGACCAATGTATGAAGAACATGGTCCAGTTTACAAACCAGAATTGTATATCTGGCTTGAGGGTCAGTAAGTGCGTAAATTTGCTCGTAGGCGATCCTGTTGTGAAGCAGGATGGCCGTCCCTCTAGCTTTTTTGGAGAAGGGTGAGTGTTCCAGGACTTTATAGGAACGGGAGTGAAAGTATTGAGTGGCGCCCAACTGCCAGTGAGTCTCCTGCAGGAAGACTACGTCGGGATTGTGAAATTTAAGTTCACGAGACAAAAGACTCCTTTTAAAGGGGGAGTTAAGCCCCCTGACATTGTGTGTGAGCACCTTTAAAGAGTGCACCATCTCTCGGCCTTGGCCTGTGGATAGGGGATAGAATGGAAAATGAAAGGAGGGGTTTTTAGGGGGGGAAATTAGGATAAGAAGTCAGTTCAGAGGTGTTGTGATAGGAAATGAGGTGAAAATAGTTCACCTATGTGGAACCCTGGCGTGGGCTACCTATGTGGGGGGGGAGCTAGGAATAGGAACAGAGAGAGAGCCGAAACCATCGGCCCCCCTCTGTGCACACGGGGAGGGTACAAAGAGATCTATAAACATAAATTAAACCTGTGAAATCAGCAATGGAAATGTACATACAGCCATAACAAACCTGAGTAAGGTACGAAGCATCCAGACTAGGTAAGTATAAAGTCAGTCATAGCATGTTGAGAAAAAATAAATTCTTGTGCTATCTAAAGGGTGGAGGTAATACTATGCCTATTCATTTAGAGATGAATGACCTGTGCTGGGTTGACCACATATAGAGTTAATCTTACCACAATTGCGAAGAAATAAGCATTCACAGACCAAGCTAAATCAACACTGTGTATTTATTACATCGAAAAAACAAAGGTTCCACCACTCCACACACATAAGCTACATCCGGGATGTAGCTTATGTGTGTGGAGTGGTGGAACCTTTGTTTTTTCGATGTAATAAATACACAGTGTTGATTTAGCTTGGTCTGTGAATGCTTATTTCTTCGCAATTGTGGTAAGATTGGATCCTTTTTGGTGTGTGAGATACACCGCGGAGATCTTTTAAGCTACTAGTTCTATACTGGATAACGGCTGTCTGGTGAGAAGGAGGAGTGCCTGGACACTTTCTAACTACCCGCAGAGTGGGGCCGGATAACCGTGAGTAACCTGGGTTGATGTTTTCACCGCTGCATAAAGTTAGCTCAAGACCACCAATATACATGCTCATGTCATTTACCCATGATACAATATAATATACTGGAATACTGAAAGCTTTTGGAGGTTATTTGAAAGTATATTTACCTACAAAGGAGAAAATATAATACCCAAATATGTATGTGTAAAACTCACTCAGCCGAAAAAACATACACAGTTAACACTCTACTTGTACCCTGATATTAGAGTGTTACCGGTAAGAACTTTGCAACAATTTGATTCCTGTAGAAAACTAGGTTGTGGCAACGATACATATGAGACTACAAACCAATTTGCAAAAATATAACAGTTTGTTTTGGTTGCACACAGCTGGAAGTTGTTACATGTCTTATGGCTCAAAAGCACAGTTTTTGCAACAGTGTGTCTTTGTCACATATAGAGTTAGAAAGCATGCATAAACACTGATAATGCAAACCTGCACATGAAATACAAAAAGGGAAAAAATAATAATATTAACTGTAACTTTAGACCCAATGTGGGCCGACCTATGCTGGGTTGATCCCATATAGTATTAGAAGACATATATAAACACTGGTAATGTAAATATGCACATAAGGTAGGACCCTCCATAAAGGATGGGCCCTATGTTAGGTCATGATGCCAGATTAATGCTGTTGTTGACCAATGGTGCCATACATTCAAGAGGAGGGGTCTTGAGGACCCAGAGAGTCCCGTGTCTGCTGCGTTTTTTGCCTTTTGGATTGCTGATCCTTAGCAGTCCATTCTGGGGCATTAGCCCTCAATTTTGCCTTAATGGGAATGGGTTCCGTCGTGTCTCCTTTGGTAAGGCCCCACTGTGCCAGCAATACAGTGCCCTGGGCCAGTGAAGAAATTATGTGGGTTTGATTGTCCCTTGTAATTAACAACTTGGACGGGTATCCCCATCTGTATCTGATGCCAGCATTTCTGAGAGCCAGTGTGACTGGTTGGTACTGCCTTCTGAATTGTAGGGTGTGAGCCGACAAGTCGGGGAGAAGCTGGATGGTTTGGAACTTTTCCGTCAACTGAGGCTTACGGGAGGCGGCCTGCATCAGCTTGTCTCTAAAGATGAAACTGTGAAAACATGCTATAACGTCTCTTGGCTTTTCTTGCGAGACGGACCTGGGGCGTAGAGCTCTGTGAACTCTTTCAATAGTAGAAGTTAGGCCCTCCATGGGACCCAACAGGCTACCAAAGAGCTCTTGGAGAAAACCCTGTAAGTCTGTTGGTGTAATGTCCTCCGGTATACCCCGAAATCTTATATTATTTCTGCGGGCCCTATCCTCAACATCCGCCAGTTTAAACTCGAGCTGACTCAGCTGGTCAGCCAAAGATTCAGAGTAGGCCAAGAGGTTGGATTGATCCGTAACGATATCATCCTGCCGCCTTTCCAGAGAGTCCACCCTTTCTCCTATTTCTGAAATGTCTTTTTTGAGCTCGGCGTGATTTTTTTGAATTTCTTTGGTGATGGAGCGAGTTTGGTTAATGAGCATCTTCTGAAGGGTATCCTCAGTAATGAAGTGCTGAGACCTGGGGTTTGACAAAGCATCATGCTGAGAACCATCTCCCAGAGATTCTGCCCCACTTAGGCCATCATTGGAGTCATCTTCCAGCTCCTTGCGTGGTAGAGAGAAGTGATCTATCACCGTTTTTTTCACCGAACCAGGTGTTTTAGTGGTTCGTCTGATCGTATGAGGCATTTTGAGATTGTGGCAAAAGGAGAGTCTGTGAGGCAAAAGCAGACACAGGGCAGGTAGGTTAGTGGTGGCACCAGAGGTTGGATTCACAGGGGGTTACAAAAATAAGAACATGAGCAAGTAATCACATTAGACAGTACACAGAGAGGGGCCCAGACGGCCTCCCCAACCCCTACCCCTCCATGACGGCCACCCTACTAGAGATTAAATGACCACAGGTCCAGTTTGCAAAAAAGGGTAGGCCGCCACCGGGGGGCGAGGGCCGGAGAGACCCCCCAGACACAGGTCAAAGGCAAATTCACTCCAGAATTTATGGGTAAAATTGTGGTAAGTCCCCTTCTGGCCCGGGAATAGGGGGTACGACCTTACGGAAGGGAAAAGGGGAGAGGGAAGTGACCAGCCCAGACAAACAGGGCCGGAAAGGGGGGGCCAGTTGGGGTTCACCTATTGAATGTAAACCAATGCAATGCAATACAAAAATGGCCAGAATGGGCCTCAGCAAGTAGTCTGGTGTCAGGGAGTAGGGGATACGACCCGAAGGAAGGGAAAAAGGAAGTTGGAAGTGACCCACCCGGACAAGCCGGGCGGGAGCGGAGAGGTGAGGGGTCAGACAGCAGCAGCCAAAAGTCAGGTGATATGTCACAAGTAATTATATCAAATCCGACTGTGTCAGAGCGCCAGTTAAAAGATGGGCCCTCGTGCACAAGCGGGCTCGTGGGCCTAGGTTAGATGACACACAGTGGCCCCTACTGCTCAGTACACGGGAGAGAGGCTAAAATTGCTTTCTCATGTGATGGATAGTTCAAGTCAGTGCAATGAGCAGACAGGAGAGACTGGGGTCTGAAAAATATGGGGACACAAGGCTTGTGGGTAAAAATACAGCAGTTATGGAAGGGTAATGCAGATAAGTAAGACAATAGACAAGGCCCCGGGGGGGTTGAGGACAATAACTAATTAGGGTCTACAGAGAAGCCTGTGGAAGGAAAGAGTTGTTATTAAATGACACTACACCATAGGCATCATGCCTAAGGACAATTGCGCTGACGCAGCAGCCTTTCACATTTATTCTTTAATTTATGCAACATATACTAGCTGTTAGGGTGACAAAGGTGGAATATGTCCCAGTAGTTGCGCTTCTCTGAGGCTTATGTGCGTAGAGTTAGTGTTCCTGCAAAGGGGATGCTTCCTGTATTTCAAGCTGCTATTAGGAAAAATTATTATGTTTAAACAGGTTCTGTGATCACACTCTGGGTATAGGCTGCCAGAATATATTTATTAAGAGGTTGCAGTCCCTCGGAAGGTAAACAGCTCAGTGTAAAGTATGAATGCCAGTAGCAGAGGAGATGCTTTATGGCACAAATATTTGCCTGTGGGGGCTTTGCACTTAGTGGTCTGATCCCAGAAAAGTTTAGGCCCGAGTACAGTATTTATTATCTTTGTTAGACAGTGTGGAGCACAAATGTTCTATGGTGGAGACGTATCTCAGTACTACTTTAGATCAGGTGGCTTGTAGGCCTTGTAAGATGTAAGGTCTTATTGCTGTGAGGTATGTCCCACGTGGGGCTGGTATAATGTTAGGCTGTAGGCCTGGCTGAAAGGAGAGGCCCAGATGATACCTGTAATATTGCAGCTTTAATACTGCTAGGTGGTCGTTTACTTGGACTTTGTTTAATATGTAAACTTTTCCCCTGTAGAAACCAGACAGTGAGGCTATACCCTGGAATCAACAAGTCAGAGTTTGATTTTTGATTTTATCTTATGTCCCCTAACTTTCAATGCTGCAAGCTGATGAGTTCACATGTGTGGCAGCAAACTGTTGAGGGCTAATGTGATCCTCAGGGCTATGGGGGGATAAAGTGTGGCAGATCTGCTCCCCTGATAGTATATACTTAATCTTAATATGAGTGAACTATAGTGAATGTCTCAGAGGTAACGCTAGTCAGGGAGCCAGTTATGATGCGATCCGGCTGATGGCCGCGTTGTGATAAGGGTCTAAGCTTGTTTGCCTCCAGTCACATTGAGGGAGAAGTGTTGCGCAGTAGCCCCTTTACTATACTCTCTTACCTCTCTTCTTCTTTTCCTACAGGAGCTTGGCGGTGGCCAGAGCCTATGCACTCCGCTGGTGGTCGAGATGTAAGGCCGGGATGGTGTAGAGTCTTAGGCCTCAAGATGGCGGGGATTCGCACCAAAGGATCAGTGGCGCAGCTCCACTCACAGTGTGTCTCCAAGGCCACTCACCCCACAGCCCAGAACCGGTCACAGCCAGGACGATCTCCGACACCCCTCGCCACTAGGATGTCAAGGTAGGACTTTCTGCTAGGGGAGATTCACTTGCCGGTAGTGTCAGGCCGCGTCGCTCTCACTGATGTCTGTGTGGTATAAAGCTGCTGCACCGGAGCGGAGCCCCGACCCTCCGGGCAGCAGGGGTAAACAGGCAGGGAAGTAGCTTGCTGTTAGCCCAGGATAGTGTAGTTTGCTGGAGTGTGGGGTTGTTAGCGAACACCTCCGCTGATTGCGAGGTCACTCTTCCGACGCCGAAGCGGAGCCTCCAGGCAGCAGCAAAGTTGTCTTCCGTTTTATATCCCAAAAGCTTCAGTATTCCTTAACCAGTCACAGAGATCAAACTAGTGGAATATCTGAGGTGAAATAAAACACCTTTTGTATAATTAGGGTGACTAAATTTATGCTTAAATCACTTAGTTAAGGGAGAGCTCCTGCAATGCACGTCTTTCCAGTTAAGCAGCTAGCTCCGCCCCCCCTCCTGCTGGTATTTTGTTTGAGGGTCCTGGACACTCTTATAAAAAGGCCTAAGGTGAAAGAGGTGTACTGGGTGTCCACTCATTTTTATTTTCTATTTCTCATTTGACCAAAATTATCTCTGGTTTTGTAAAATCAATGCCGTACCTGTACTCTATTGTTCAAAAGGATGCCATACATCCTCTTTCCTGCTGGTGTTTTTTTTGAGTGTCCAGGACCCTCTTATAAAAAGGCCTAAGGAGAAAGAGGTGTACTGGTTGGCCACTCATTTTTATTTTTCTATTTAACAATTGACCAAAATGATCTCTGGGTTTGTAAAATCAATGCTGTACCTGTACTCTATTGTTCAAAAGGATGCCATATGTCCTCTTTCCTGCTGGTGTTTTTTTTGAGGGTCCAGGACCCTCTTATAAAAAGGTCTAAGGAGAAAGAGGTGTACTGGTTGGCCACTCATTTTTATTTTTCTATTTAACAATTGACCAAAATGATCTCTGGGTTTGTAAAATCAATGCCGTACCTGTACTCTATTGTTCAAAAGGATGCCATACGTCCTCTTTCCTGCTGGTGTTTTTTTTGAGGGTCCAGGACCCTCTTATAAAAAGGCCTAAGGAGAAAGAGGTGTACTGGTTGGCCACTCATTTTTATTTTTCTATTTAACAATTGACCAAAATGATCTCTGGGTTTGTAAAATCAATGGTGTACCTGTACTCTATTGTTCAAAAGGATGCCATATGTCCTCTTTCCTGCTGGTGTTTTTTTTGAGGGTCCAGGACCCTCTTATAAAAAGGCCTAAGGAGAAAGAGGTGTACTGGGTGTCCTTCGAATCATTTTTTTTATTCAAATTTCCATTTGCAAAAAATTATCTATGGGTTTCTAAAATAAATGCCTTTCCTGTACTCTATTGTTCAAAAGTATGCCATATGTCCTCTTTCCTGCTGGTGTTTTTTTGAGGGTCCAGGACCCTCTTATAAAAATGCCTAAGGAGAAAGAGGTGTACTGGCTGTCCATCAAATCATTTTTTTATTCAAATTTCCATTTTAAAAATTTTTTCTATGGGTTTCTAAAATCAATGCCTTTCCTGTACTCTATTGTTCAAAAGTATGCCATATGTCCTCTTTCCTGCTGGTTTTTTGTTTGAGGGTCCTGGACCCTCTTATAAAAAGGCCTTATGGATAAAGAATTGTACTGGGTGTCCATCCAATCATTTTTTTTAATTAAAATTCACGGTTGCAAAAAATTATCCCCGGGTTTCTAAAATCAATGCCTTTCCTATAATCTTTTTTTCACAAAGGATGCCATATGTCCTCTTTCCTACTGCTGGTTTTGTTGAGTGTCCTGGAGCCTCTGCTAAAAAGGCCTAAGGATAAAGAAGTGTAATGGGTGTCTATTCAATGTTTTTTTAGATTTCCCGGTTGTAACAAATTTTTTCTGTCTTTCAAAAATCAATGCCTTTCCTGTAATCTATTTTTCAAAAGGATGCCATATGTCCTCTTTCATGCTGTTCTTTCTGTTGAGGCTCTGGGACACTCTTATAAAAAGGACTAAGGATAAAGAAGTGTACTGGGTGTCCAATCAATGTTTTTTTTCTATTTCCCGGGTCATATAACTGATCTCTGTGTTTCTAAAATCAATGCCTTTCCTGTAATCTAATTTTCAAAAGTATGCCATATGTCCTCTTTCCTGCTGGTGTTTTTTTTTTGAGGGTCCAGGACCCTCTTATAAAAAGGCCTAAGGAGAAACAGGTGTACTGGGTGTCCATCGAATCATTTTTTTGATTCAAATTTACATTTGCAAAAAATTATCTATGGGTTTCTAAAATCAATGCCTTTCCTGTAAACTATTATTCAAAAGGATGACAGTACTACCAAAATACAGCCAATGAAGGGCCTTAGGAAGACTGAGCCAAGGTTGGATTGTAGTATTTTGTTATGCTAATCATGATGGCCATGTAGACCACCACCACCGAGAGTCCTGGAAGTAACAGGGATGAGATGAAAGAGCTAAGAATAGTAGAACTTGAAACAACAGAGTTAGCCATGGGTGTTAGTGCAAAACTGCTTGGCTTTTTTTTGGCTTTGGGTGTGGCTATTCATGCAGGCCATATAGAGCTGACAACATTCGGTGTCGTATCAGCTATTAAACTAATAAGAACAGTACTACCAAAATACAGCAAATGAAGGGCCTTAGGAAGACTGAGCCAAGGTTGGATTGTAGTATTTGGTTAGGCTAATCATGATGGCCATGTAGACCAGCACCACCGAGAGTCCTGGAAGTAACAGGGATGAGATGAAAGAGCTAAGAATAGTAGAACTTGAAACAACAGAGTTAGCCATGGGTGTTAGTGCAAAACCGCTTGGCTTTTTTTTGGCTTTGGGTGCGGCTATTCATGCAGGCCATATAGAGCTGACAACATTCGGTGTCGTATCAGCTATTAAACTAATAAGAACAGTACTACCAAAATACAGCCAATGAAGGGCCTTAGGAAGACTGAGCCAAGGTTGGATTGTAGTATTTGGTTAGGCTAATCATGATGGCCATGTAGACCACCACCACCGAGAGTCCTGGAAGTAACAGGGATGATGAGATGAAAGAGCTAAGAATAGTAGAACTTGAAACAACAGAGTTAGCCATCGGTGTTAGTGCAAAACCGCTTGGCTTTTTTTTGGCTTTGGGTGCGGCTATTCATGCAGGCCATATAGAGCTGACAACATTCGGTGTCGTATCAGCTATTAAACTAATAAGAACAGTACTACCAAAATACAGCCAATGAAGGGCCTTAGGAAGACTGAGCCAAGGTTGGATTGTAGTATTTGGTTAGGCTAATCATGATGGCCATGTAGACCACCACCACCGAGAGTCCTGGATAAGTAACAGGGATGATGAGATGAAAGTGCTAAGAATAGTACTACTTGAAACAACAGAGTTAGCCATGGGTGTTAATCCAAGACCGCTTGGATTTATTTTTGTATTGGGTGCGGCTAATCATGCAGGCCATATAGAGCTGCCACCATTCGGTGTTGTATCAGCTATAAAAATAATAAGAACTGTACTATCAAAATACAGACAATGAAGGGCCTATGAAGACTGAGCAAAGGTTGGATTGTAGTATTTTGTTCGGCTAATCATGATGGCCATGTAGACCGCCCGTAACAGGGATGAAAGTGCTAAGAATAGTACTAATTGAAACAACCGAGTTAGCCATGGGTGTTAGTCTAAGACCACTCGGCTTTTTTTTGGGTTTGGGTGCAGCTAATCTTGAAGGCCAGATAGACCTGCCACCATTTGGTGTTGTAACAGGTATGAAAATGCAAAGAACAGTACTACTTAACACAACCTACTTACCATGGGTCCCAGAGCATATGTTTGGTTGTTATATTCTGTAAGGGTAATCATGCAGGCCATGTAGACCTCCACCGATAGGGTGAGTATGAGTAACAGCTATTAAAATGCGAAGGACATTACTAATTAACACAACATATTTACCATGGGTCGCAGACCAAGAGCAGATGTCTTATTATTATATTTTGTATGGGTAATCATCCAGGCCGTATAGACCTCACCAAATAGGGGGAGTTACAGAGATTAAAGTGCTAAGAATGGTAGTACTTAAAACACAACCTCGTTAAAATAGGTAGCAGACCACATGTCTTATTATTATAATTTTTCAGGGTAATCTGGCAGGCCATATAGAACTCCCCCGATAGGGGGGGGGGGAACAGGGATTAAAGTGCTAAGAAAAGTACTAATTAACACAAGCTAGTTGGGTCCAAGAACGCATGTTTGATTATTAGAATTTATTAGGGTAATTATATATCTAACAAATCTATCTATTTCTCTTCCATCGATTCTATCTAACTATCAATCTATGTATATTTATCTATCCTATCTATAACTATCAATCTATCTTCTGTCCGGGATGTTTTGAGACAGCCACTTTGGGAATGTTAGTTGATTTAGACCCATTATGGCTTAAAAGCAGACTCTGCATCAACTATGTAATTTTCCATGGGAGTTTTGCCAGGGATCCCCCTCCAGCATGCAACATTTCAGGTGTTAGTACCCTTGAAACAACTTTTCCATCACTATTGTGGCCAGAAAGAATCCTTGTAGGTTTTAAAGTTCGCCTGCCTATTGAATTCAATGGCGGTTCGCGCGTTCGCAAACAATACCGGAAGTTCGAGTCCGCCGTTCGCGAACCGAAAATTTTAGGTTCGCGACATCACTATTTACTAACTACCTAGTTAAATTAAATACAAACTTACCTGCGAAATAAAACCTAACCTGCCTTAAACTAAAACCTAAAATTACAAAAAAAAAAAAACACTAAAATTACTAAAAATAAAAATAACTGAATTACATAAAAAACAAACACTAAATCACAAAAAATAAGAAACAAATGATCAAAAATAAAAAAGAATTACACCTAATCTAAAATTACTAAAAATAAAAATAACTGAATTACATAAAAAACAAACACTAAATCACAAAAAATAAGAAACAAATTATCAAAAATAAAAAAGAATTATATCTAATCTATTTTTTTTATCAAAATAAAAAAGTCCCCAAAATAAAAAAAAACCTAGCCTACAATAAACTACCAATGGCCCTTAAAAAAAATGCAAACACCCCCTCTACAGTAAAACTTACCACCCCCACAACCAATCCCCCCAAATAAAATAACTATCTAAAAAAAAACTAAGCTCCCCATTGCCCTGAAAAGGGCATTTGTATGGGCATTGCACTTAAAAGGGCATTTAGCTCTTTTACATGCCCAAACCCTAATCTAAAAATAAAACCCACCCAAAAAAACATTAAATAAACCTAACACTAACCCCCTCTTATCCTATTGGCTGATTGGAACAGCCAATAGAATGAGAGCTGCTCAAATCCTATTGGCTGATTGAAACAGCCAATAGGATTTGAACAGCTCTAATCCTATTGGCTGATTGAAATCTTTCAGCCAATACGAATGCAAGGAGCCCCATCTTGGATGACGTCACTTGCTTTGAAGTTCCATTTCACGGCGGCAACCATATGAAGAGGATGCTCTGCGCCGGATGTCTTCAGGATGGACCCATCAGGATGGATGAAGATAGAAGATGCCGTCTGGATGAAGACTTCTTGCCGCCTGGATGAGGACTTCGCCGGCTGGATGAAGATTGAAGAGGCCGCCTGGATGAAGACTTCTTGCCAGCTGGATGGATCCTTCAAGCGGGACTTCAATAACTGTAAGTGGATCGTCGGGGGTTAGTGTTAGGTTTATTTAAGGTTTTTTTTGGTGGGTTTTATTTTTAGATTAGGGTCATGGCATGTAAAAGAGCTAAATACCCTTTTAAGAGCAATGCCCATACAAATGCCCTTTTCAGGGCAATGGGGAGCTTAGGTTTTTTTACTGTAGGAAGGGGTGTTTGTATTTTTATACATGTAAAATAGCTGAATTCTTTTTGTGGGGCTTTTTTATTTTGTTAGGGCTATTAGATTAGGAGTAATTCTTTTTTATTTTTGATAATTTGTTTCTTATTTTTTGTAAATTAGTGGGTGGGGTTGTAATTTAGATTTTTTGTAATTAGATACTTTTTGTTATTTTTAGAGTAGTGTAAGGATTACTTTAATGTGTAGTATAGTTTAATTGAATTGGTAGTTAGTTTAATTGTAGTTTAATAATTATCTTAGTTTAATTGTTAGTTTAAAATTAATTTATTTAATTTGACAGGTAAGTTTTAATTTAAGATAGGGAAATTGTAATTTTAATATAAAGTTAGGGGGTCATTAGGTTTAGGGGTTAATAGTTTATTTTGTATATTTTGTTGTGGGGGGCTTTCAGTGTAGGGGGTTAATAGTTTATTTAAGTATATTTCGTTGTGGGGGCTTGCAGTTTAGGGGTTAATAGGTTTATAATAGCGGCGGTGTGGGCGGATGGCAGATTAGGGGTTAATAATATTTAAATAGTGTTTGCGATGCGGGAGGGCAGCGGTTTAGGGGGTAATAGGTTTATTAGTGGCGGAATAGGGGTTAATACATTTTAATAGTGGCGGCGATGTCAGGAGCGGCAGATTAGGGGTTAATAAATGTATTATAGTGTTTGCGATGCAGGAGGGCCTCAGTTTAGGGGTTAATAGGTAGTTTATGGGTGTTAGTGTACATTTTAACGCTTTTGTTATGAGTTTTATGTTATAGATAACTACTGACTTTAGATGGCGGTACGGATCTTGTCAGTATAGGGTGTACCCCTCACTTTTTGGTCTCCCAGGCAAACTCGTAATACCGGCGCTATGGGAGTCCCATTAAAAAAGGACTTTTTTAAAAGTGCAGTACTGGCGTTGCGTGACAGGCTAAAAGGTGTGCGGTACACCTATACCGACAAGACTTGTAATTGCAGCGTTAGGGAAAAAGCAGCGTAATGGGCCATAACTCTGCTTTTTCACTCATAACGCCAAACTCATAATCTAGCTGATTGTTATTTAGTATGCGTGTTTGCAATGATTTCCTTTTAAATATTCGACTCAAAGTGATATGTATGTTAACTGCTTTATCCTATGAATGCACACTTATTCTCTCCCTCTGGTCCTCATAGCCCTAGTTCTTTTAATTAAAATGGATACCAAATTATGATTAGAGAGGTGGATGTGACACACTCCACCCTTATCTGAGTATCCAACTATTATTTTAAAATTGATTGTGTTGCATATATGTAAATAACGTGTTATTTAAATTAATTTAATTTAATATTTAATTATATTAGTCTGTAATTCTACACTGGGCTTATAAGCCCCAAATTCCTTTTTTGGAACCCTAACATTTGTATATGTTGAATACTTGACCTTAAAATTTAAATATATTTAGGAGCAAGGCAATCTACTTTTTTGTGCAATTTGTATTGCATTTATGACATCATACTTACATTATATTGCCCAATACTCCACAATTCTATGGTAAGCAAATTGAAGCTATTATATAATACCATTTGAATTGATAATGTAAATTTTCTTAAAGATACATTAACCCTCACACTTTTTGAAGCAGCATCCCTATTATGCTAGGCACGCCCTCCAGGCCGCAGTTAGGATGGCATGGAATGTCCTAACTTCGGGAAAGGGTTAAATTAAGCTATGTTTGGTTATTAATCTGCTCCTGGTTTAATAATAGGGACATTAAAATAAAAATCAAACATTTATGATTCACTTATGTTTTCAAATTTACTTTGTTCTTTTGGTGTATTTTGTTGAAGAGCATACCTTGAGTGGACATCTGTCTTGGTTACTATATAGAATTAGTGACTGTTTGCAACAGTGTACACCATTTTATTTATCCCACTTCAATTATTTCACACCTCATACACCTGGAAAAGTTGTTTAGTTGCTTGAGTTTGACAGAAGCCTATAAATAAACACTTTTAAAGGACAGCTGCTTGTTCATGGAGCAGTGAGTAGGATTGCCCCTTTTAGTTTATGTTGAAATATTTTTATTACAGTTTTAAATTAATACAATTGTACAAATGTAATGTGTCATAATTTTATAAAATAGTAACAAAAGAGATTGCAGTACCATACAATGGATTGTCTTAAGCTTAAACAAATGTCTCTTTAGTCTTAAAGTAATAACCTTCAATTGGTTCTTACACAATTGTATCTCCTCAATAGGAAAAGATTGTTAATTTTAAGTAGGAAAAAGGAGGAAGAAAAGAAGAAAAGATAGAGAAGAAGATCAAACAAGGGTAAGAAGGTAAAGTGGTCACTCGTGGTCAATTATGCGCGTTGATTTGTGGTTAGTTTGTTGGTTTTTAAACTACTTCTATGCGCCATCCTCTTTGTATCTTCCACATAATCCACTCCTCCCAAGTATTCAAATAATCTGTTCTATTGTCTAATAGGCTGGAGGCAATATTGGCCATGTGATGGTAGAATTTAATTTTATTTAATATACTGTAGCATGAGCATTCATTGCTTTTTTGGGTATATCAATAAACAGGAAAATGTAATAGGGCTTGTTCCAAAGTAAATGTTATTTGTTTATCAAACATTTCACTTAATAGTTCAGAAGTTGATGTCCAAACACTTTTTACTTTAGGGCATTCCCTATCACATGTGGCGATATGTTCTAGACATTCTTGATAGCAGTGGTGTTGCGCCGTATTATCTGTTTCTGTATGACTATACTTAAATCTACTGGGGTGTATATACCATCTATACGCTACCTTTATGTAGTTTTCTTTTAGATTTGCACTCGTAGAACAGGATAGCCCTTTTCTAAGTATATCTGTCCATTCTTTATTATATTTTGTAAAATGTCCTTCTTCCCATTTTTGAATAAATTTACATTTTTTGGGTTGGGAGTCGTTGCTTAATGAGTTGTACAGACCTGAAATTGACTCTTTGGGAGGATATACATAACTTTTCAAAGAAGGTAGGATTAGTTTGATCCTTTGTTTTCTTAACTTCTTTGACTCTGGAAACTAATTGTAAATAGTGAAAACAAGGGTTTGGGAGGGTGGGAGATCATTGTATTGCTCAAAATTGAGGATATTGGTTCCTTGGTATGCATCTGCTATACGATAAAGGCTCTTGTTAGCCCAGATATCTCTATCAGCATGCCTGACTTTATTGGAATAGTGGACTAAAGGTGTAATTAATGAATTGCAAGAAATCAGATTTTGCTTATTTTGTAGACTATGCCAAATTTTCATTGTATGTGCAATTGTAATATAGGTCGACCATACTTTCAATCTATTTTTTTGGGGGGAGTCCAGAACAGATAGTATATTGGGGTAAGGTCTACCATTGCGCTTTCTAAATGTACCCCAGCAAGTTTGCAATTATTATGGTTCAGCAGAGCTTTTTGTGCTAATCTATTTTGTAATAAAGTTTTTCTATTTATTCTTGCCTTTTTGTAAGACCAAATAAATTTTAGCATGTGTCTGTATATCTCTTATATCAGCAGTTTGTATGGAAATAGAGAGAGATCTAAAAAGATATAGCAGCTTTGGTAGAATTATCATTTTTACTAACAACCATCTTCCCAAAAAAATTAATATTATATGAAGACCATGTTTTTATTTCTTTTTTTTAGATGTGTAAACAGAGGGGGATAGTTGAGTTTATACAATTCTTCTAAATTACTAGGTAGCAATACTCCCAAATATGTTATCGCAGGAGATGCCCATTTGAAGTTGAAATTTATTTCTAGTAGCTTTTTTGTATGAGTGGGTAGGTACACCTTGATTGCTTCACACTTATCATTATTAATTTTATAACCAATGTACCAAATTTTAAAAGAAGGTCATATAATGGTGGTAGGGATAACAGCGGTTTAGTGATTAAGATGATCATCTGCAAATAGGGAAAGCTTATGTTTTGTGTTACCAATTGGAATACCGGCAATATCTTTATTTTTTCTAATGCTTACAGATAGGGGTTCTATGCAGAGCACGAATAATAGAGGTGAAAGTGGGCACCCTTGCCTAGTTCCATTATATATTGGTATTTTCTTTGACTAGTAGCCTGCTATTTTAAGGAATGCTGAGGGTTTTGTATATACAGATTGTATTGATTTTGCATAGTTACCTGTTATTCCATGAACATAAAGTCCCATGAGACTGGGGCTTCTCACCCTCTAAAAAATTACTAGGTAGCAATACTCCCAAATATGTTATCGCAGGAGATGCCCATTTGAAGTTGAAATTTATTTCTAGTAGCTTTTTTGTATGAGTGGGTAGGTACACCTTGATTGCTTCACACTTATCATTATTAATTTTATAACCAATGTACCAAATTTTAAAAGAAGGTCATATAATGGTGGTAGGGATAACAGCGGTTTAGTGATTAAGATGATCATCTGCAAATAGGGAAAGCTTATGTTTTGTGTTACCAATTGGAATACCGGCAATATCTTTATTTTTTCTAATGCTTACAGATAGGGGTTCTATGCAGAGCACGAATAATAGAGGTGAAAGTGGGCACCCTTGCCTAGTTCCATTATATATTGGTATTTTCTTTGACTAGTAGCCTGCTATTTTAAGGAATGCTGAGGGTTTTGTATATACAGATTGTATTGATTTTGCATAGTTACCTGTTATTCCATGAACATAAAGTCCCATGAGACTGGGGCTTCTCACCCTCTAAAAAAGCCAACTTAATAATTTGATACTTTTTTTGCCATATATGGATTTAGTCTGAAAGCTAGAATTTTAGTGAAAAGCTTAAGGTCCTGATTTATGAGCGAGATGGGTCTATAATTTTTACAGTGAAATGTGTCTGTCTTGGTTTTGGGACTACACTTATCCTAACTGTCAAGAGATCAGGAGGTATTTCTTCCTCTTGCATTATGTGATTAAAAGAAATAACGAGCTGTGGGATCAGTTCAAGAGATTTTTTTTTATAAAATCCACCTGAGAATCCATCATTGCCTTTAAGCTAGTTTATGGTTATAACTATCTCTTGTGATGTTATTGGGGAATTAAGGTAATCTGTGGCTTCCTTATCATGCTTAGGCAATTACAGTTATCTAGGAAGGTTTCAATCTGACGGTCTCTGTTTCCATGTTGGCTCTGTTTTAAATCATATTGGTTTTGATAAAACTCAGCAAATGTATTTGCCATAGGTGAAGGGTTAATGATAATCCTTCCATTTAGGTGTTTGCATTTGGGGAATAGATGTAGACCTGGTTATGCTTCTAATATTCCCGGCCAGCATGCGGTCCGGTTTGTAAGCATATATAAAGTAATGTGCATCTATAACCCTTAAATATGCTAAAGCTTCCTAATCCAGTAATTTATCTAGTTCTTCTTTCTTTGTTTTTCTTATGCTAGCTATTTTAGTGGATCTATTCTCAAGATGTATTTTGTGTCATTCTTCTATTTCTTTTTTTTTTCTTTTTTGCTTAATTAAATTATGCTTGATTTTGGTAATGGAGGCCTTTTCTTGGATTAAATTCCCCTGAGAAATGCTTTGAATGCACCCCAATAAATAACGGGCTACTTGTAGAGTATTTATTGTCAGAATAAAATTTCTAATAAGCTTTGTAAGATTTTGACATGTTATTTCATGCCTTAATAAGGATGGGTCTAGAGTCCATGATCTAAATCTTGAAGGGTCAAAAAAGCCTTGCAAAGAAATTTCAACTGTAGCATGGTCTGACCATGTGGTTTAGATTATTGCAGTATTTACTAACAATGGGCAAAATATTTGGCTAATAAATATATAGTCAATCCTTAAATAGGAATTATAAGCTGCTGAATAATATCTATAATTTCTATCTCCTTTGTTGCAAATTCGCCATCCATCAATTAGGTTATGGTATAAAATTAGGTCATTTAAGATTTTGTTGTAGGAGGAACTTGGGGTTGGGGATTTGTCAATTTTATCATTGAGGGTCAAATTGAAATTGCCTCCTAAAATAATCATATCTTTTCCAGGAAGTTTAAAGCTTGCTTGTTTTTTAAATGGTTTTTCGTTTGGGGCAAAAATATTTCCTAACACTACAGTTATACCCTGAATTTTCCCTTTTAAAATGTGAAATCTCCCTTCTGGATCTTTGATGACCTCCTCTTCCTAAAAGTTAAAGGGGCACTGAACCCAAAAATTGTCTTTCGTGATTCAGAAAGTGCATTCAATTTTAAACAACTTTCTAATTTACTCCTATTATCATTTTTTCTTTGTTCTCTTGCTATCTTTATTTGAAAAAGAAGGCATCTAAGCTTTTTTTTTTGTTTAGTACTCTGGACAGCACTTTTTTATTGATGGATGGATTCATCCACCAATCAGCAAGAACAACCCAGGTTGTTCACAAAAAAATGGGCTGGCCTCTAAACTTACATTCTTGAATTTCAAATAAAGATGCCAAAAGAATGAAGGAAATTTGATAATATGAGTAAATTAGAAAGTTGCTTAACATTCCATGCTCTATCTGAATCACAAATGAAAAAAAATTGGGTTCAGTGTCCCTTTAGGAGTTGAATGTAATATAATAGAAACCCCTCTTTTTTGCTTTTTGTCCAAAGGCATGATATGGAAAGGCAGAGTCCCAATATTTTGGTGTATGGGAGTAAAATGTGTTTCCTGTGGCATGATAATATGTGCATTATTAGTTTTATACTCTGCAATAGCTTTTTTTTCCGTTTGATATGAGAATGTAATCCTCTTACATTATGGGATATTATTTTAAAAGACATCTAAATATACAATATATCTTATATAAAAAAAATATAGAATAGCTATCCTCAGCAAATGATACTTTAAGAAACAGATATCTTCCAGGCTTCAATGATGACAGGGAGTTTATTTAAAGTATTAGACCTATTATGAAACCAGCAATAAAATAGACGACAAGTGAACGAAAGTAGAGAAGAAAGTACTAAAAACAAAGAAAATATTTTAGTAAACATAACAACAGTGTATAACAACAGTATCTCTATGTGATACCTAATTATTTAGTGACAGAATATATTAGTTTCCTGGTGTGAATAATATATATCAATTATATTGTTCTGTATGTTATAGTGAAAAACTGAAACAGTTTGGGTAATAAACATTGATTATCTGAAAGAACTATTATAACCTTTCTTAAACTTATGATGTAACATAGTGAACCATCACGGAGCAACATTATTTTGTAACCCTTTACTTATTTACTCCAATCATAAATGTTCTAATAATATATCTGTAGCTTATATAAGTTGGAGAAAACATGTTTCCTGTAATATGAAACCATACAGTCATATTTATAGATAACTGATCTGTATACCATATGTTAAGGCACTTTCTATCTCATAAAAAAAAAACAAAGGCATTGGGGCCAATTTATAACGGCCCGAATTGCCCTGAATACAGCTGTTTCCGCGCGAGCCTTCAGAACTGCTGGTGCAATGATAAATGCAGAGAGCATATGCTGTCGGCATTTATCGATGTGCAGCGGACATGATTGGCAATATCAGATCATGTCCGCTCGCACGTTCTTAAATAGGCCCCATTATGTTGTTCTGTTCTAGTGGCTTATAACAGTTAGTCTTTGGTAGCATAATAGTGACATTTAATAATAACATCCCTTGGAGTTTTGGGAATCCTTGGTTTGTTGAGGGCTACATGTCTTCCACATCTGGGAGGAGGTTATGCAGTATTTTGAGAAGAACCTTGTTCAGTTTGTCGTATGACTCTGGTAAATTTCTCAGTCTTACATTAGATCTTCTAGAACTATTTTCTAGATCTTCCAGTTGATTTTCCAGGAGCTGTATCTTATTATGTTGGTCCAGTAGTGTGTTTTGTACATTAGGAGGTTCCTCAATGATCTCATCCATTTTGTCTTCTAGTACTGTTGTCCTTTGGTCAATGTCCAAAATGTCACTCTTTTAATCTTTTAATGCAGATTTCAATTATATTTGAAAAACTTCCTTTATTTGTTGGATGAGGTTGCTTGATGCAGGTGGTAATTTCTCATCTGAAGAACTATCCATCACAAGGTCTAGATCCTCAGGCTCTGATGAGGTTGTTTTGTCTTTTGCAAGAGATGTTTTCTTTGCCCGTGCTTTAGACAGACAGTCTTTAACAGACTGATTTTTACCTTTCATTTTCAGATAGGTGCTCAGAAGGTAGTGATATGTGCAGCGAGACTGCGTATTGGATATAGGGACACGTAGCAATTCTTTAAATATATCAGAAATAAAAGATAAAGTAATGTAGCTGAACAATTGCCACTGTCACACCATGGAGAACAAAAAGTACCTACGAAGAGGCAGACATTATAGATGTTAAGCATTCTGCTTCTCAATCATGGGTCTGAGATTTAGCAATTGCTAGAGAAAGTGTTTATTTAGTATTTTCCTCCCTGTTTGTACCTCAGGTTCTGTGCACATTGACACTGTGGAGCTGAGAGAGATGTCATGTCGCAACCAAGTTAGGGGAGTTGCGAGAATGTATAACACTATCTCTAGGTACAAATTATTTTAGTTCATAATACCATACATACGCCTAGATTTAGAGTTCTGCGTTAGCCGTCAAAAGCAGCGTTGAGGGGTCCTAACATTGCTTTTGGCCGCCCGCTGGTATTTAGTCAGCCAGGAAAGGGTCTAACGCTCACATTACAGCCGCGACTTTTCCATACCGCAGATCCCCTTACGCCAATTGCATATCCTGTCTTTTCAATGGGTGAAGTGAGCAGTAGACCCTCTACTGACAAGACTCCAGCCGCAGAAAAAAGTCAGTAGTTAAGAGCTTTCTGGGCTAACGCCGGTTTATAAAGCTCTTAACTACTGTGCTATAAAGTACACTAACACCCATAAACTACCTATGTACCCCTAAACCGAGGCCCCCCCACATCACTGCCACTCTAATAAATATTTTTAACCCCTAATCTGCCAACCGCACATCGCCGCCACCTACATTATCCCTATGAACCTCTAATCTGCTGCCCCAACATCGCCGACACCTACATAATATTTATTAACCCCTAATCTGCCCCCCCAACGTCACCACCACCTTACTACAAGTATTAACCCCTAATCTGCTGACCGGACCTCGCTGCCAGTATAATAAATGTATTAACCCCTAAACCGCCGCACTCCCGCCTCGCAAACCCTATAATAAATAGTATTAACCCCTAATCTGCCCTCCCTAACATCGCCGCCACCTAACTTCAAGTATTAACCCCTAATCTGCCGACCGGACCTCGCTGCTACTCTAATAAATATATTAACCCCTAAAGCTAAGTCTAACCCTAACCCCCCCCCCCTAAGTTAGATATAATTTTACTCTAACAAAATAAATTAAATTTTATTAACTAAAGTATTCCTATGTAAAACTAAATACTTACCTGTAAAATAAACCCTAATATAGCTACAATATAATGAATAATTATATTGTAGCTATTTTAGGATTTATATTTATTTTACAGGCAACTTTGTATTTATTTTAACTAGGTACAATAGCTATTAAATAACTTCCTAGTTAAAATAATTACAAAATTACCTGTAAAATAAATCCTAACCTAAGTTACAATTAAACCTAACACTACACTATCAATACATTAATTAAATGAATTACATACAATTACATACAATTAAATAAACTAAACTATATTACAAAAAAAAACAACACTAAATTACAAAAAATAAAAAAATATTACAAGAATTTTAAGCTAATTACACCTACTCTAAGCCCCCTAATAAAATAACAAAGCCCCCAAAATAAAAAAAATTCCCTACCCTAATCTAAATTACAAAAGTTAACAGCTCTATTACCAGCCCTTAAAAGGGCTTTTTGTGGGGCATGCCCCAAAGTAACCAGCTCTTTTGCCTGTAAAAACCCCCCACAATACCACCCCCCAACATTACAACCCACCACCCACATACACCACATTCTTCGGAACAGCCAATAGAATGTGAGCTCAATCTGATTGGCTGATTGGATCAGCCAATCGGATTGAACTTGAATCTGATTGGCTGATTTAATCAGCTAATCAGATTTTTCCTACCTTAATTCCGATTGGCTGATAGAATCCTATCAGCCAATCGGAATTCGAGGGACGCCATCTTGGATGACGTCACTTAAAGGAACCTTCATTCGTCGGGTAGTCGTCATAGAAGAAGGATGTTCCGCGCCAGATGTCTTGAAGATGGAGCCGCTCCTCGTCGGATGGATGAAGATAGAAGATGCCGCTTGGATGAAGATGTCTGCCGGTCCAGATGTCCTCTTCTGCCTGGATAGGATGAAGACTTCTGCCGCTCCGGATGTCCTCTTTTGGTCCATCGGTGCCCGGCTGGGTGAACACGGCTCAAGGTAGGGAGATCTTCATGGGGGTAGTGTTAGGTTTATTTAAGGGGGGTTTGGGTTAGAGTAGGGGTATGTGGGTGGTGGGTTGTAATGTTGGGGGGTGGTATTGTGTTTTTTTTTACAGGCAAAAGAGCTGATTACTTTGGGGCATGCCCCGCAAAAAAGCCCTTTTAAGGGCTGATAATAGAGCTGTTAACTTTTGTAATTTAGATTAGGGTAGGGATTTTTTTCTATTTTGGGGGGCTTTGTTATTTTATTAGGGGGCTTAGAGTAGGTGTAATTAGCTTAAAATTCTTGTAATATTTTTTTATTTTTTGTAATTTAGTGTTTTTTTTGTAATATAGTTTAGTTTATTTAATTGTAGGTAATTTATTTAATTTATTGATAGTGTAGTGTTGTAACTTAGGTTAGGATTTATTTTACAGGTAATTTTGTAATTATTTTAACTAGGTAGCTATTAAATAGTAAATAACTATTTAATAGCTATTTTACCTAGTTAAAATAAATACAAAGTTGCCTGTAAAATAAATATAAATCCTAAAATAGCTACAATATAATTATTTTTTATATTGTAGCTATATTAGGGTTTATTTTACAGGTAAGTATTTAGTTTTACATAGGAATACTTTAGTTAATAATATTTAATTTATTTCGTTAGATTAAAATTATATTTAACTTAGGGGGGTGTTAGGGTTAGGGTTAGACTTAGCTTTAGGGGTTAATACATTTATTAGAGTAGCGGCGAGGTCCGGTCGGGAAATTAGGGATTAATAAGTGTAGGTAAGGTAGCGGCGACATTGGGGGGGGGGGGCAGATTAGGGGTTAATAAATATAATATAGGGGTCGGCGATGTTAGGGACAGCAGATTAGGGGTTACGTATAATGTAGGTGGCGGCGGTGTCCGGAGCGGCAGAATAGGGGTTTATTGTGTAATGCAGGTGTTAGCGATAGCAGGGGCGGCAGATTAGGAGTTAATAAGTTTAAGGTTAGGGTTGTTTAGACTCGGGGTTCATGTTTGGGTGTTAGGTGCAGACTTAGAAACTGTTTCCCCATAGGAAACAATGGGGCTGCGTTGGGAGCTTAACGCTGCTTTTTTGCAGGTGTTAGGTTTTTTCCAGCCCAAACTGCCCCATTGTTTCCTATGGGGAATCGTGCACTAGCAAGTTTTTCCAGCTAGCCGCTACCGTAAGCAACGCTGGTATTGAGAGTTGAAGTGGCGGTATATATGCCTTTATGCTCCCTTTTTTGAGCCTAACGCAGCCCTTTAGAGAACTCTAAATACCAGCGTTGTTTAGAAGCAGCGCTAGAAAAAAAAGACGTGTAGCTAACTCACCTGCAAAACTCTAAATATAGGCGATAATTTTTTAATATTTTGGAATCATAGCTCCCTTAAAATTTCCACAGGTATTTAAGTATGTAATGTTACCGGAGCGGAGTCCTGACCCTCCGGCAACAGTATTTTCTTGCTTTCGTTAGTGTTCAACACTGATATAATGGCTAGGATATTCACCACAGACCTTCACTAAGCCTCTATGCCCACTGTCACTTCAGAAGTTTGATCCTAATTATGTCCAGATATTGGGCTCTATTTAACAAGCTCCGTATGGAGCTTGATGGCCCCTGTTTCTGGCGAGTCTTCAGACTCGCCAGAAACAGCAGTTATGAAGCAGCGGTCACAAATACCGCTGCTCCATAACATCACCGGAAATCAACTCGAGTACGATCGGGTTGATTGACACCTCCCTGCTGGCAGCCTATTGGCCACGAGTCTGCAGGGGGCGGCGTTGCACCAGCAGCTCTTGTGAGCTGCTGGTGCAATGCTGAATATGGCGAGCATATTGCTCGCTGTATTCAGTGAGGTCTGGCGGACCTGATCCGCAGTGTCGGATCAGGTCCCCCAGACCTTGATAAATAGGGGCTGATGCCTCAACTGTTAAGTACATATAGTACCTTATTATCTGAACTTATAGTCTTTTTTATTTATCCTTGATGTTATAGTCAGATATAGCAATGTGTAGTCTTTATTTGTTACCTGCGCCACACAAGCAAACCAAGATGCTGGGTCCCGCCAAGCATCTTCTACTCAAAACTTTTCTATAGGGGTCGAGCGCTACTCTGTCCCAAGTCATCCAAATGGTAGTGTCCGCCTTACTAGTCGTAAGTCTTGTGGGCACAACTGTTAGCAGATGGGGTGAGTATCTCACCGTTTAGAGCCTCTACTCATGTCCGTTGCTTTTCTCCAGTCTTTTGTCACTTGTCCTCTGAGGGTTAGTGTTGTTACACAGGGCCAGTAGATCTGCAGGTATGTAGCATTACCGGAGCGGAGCCCGACCCCTTGGTAATAGAAATTCCTCTGAGTTTGATTGCGCTTAGCACTGGCACTATAGTTCCGGCAATCACCGCAGTATTTTACTGGGCCTCTCCATCTGAAGTCTCCTCAGGAGGAATTGAGTCTAAAATATATTCAGATGATGCTTCTGCTTGTTAGAGCAAGTCAATATATATAAATATGGCACAAAATATTGTAAATAATACCTCTATATTTTATTTAAAAAGTTAATTTTCACAAAGCTCAGCCAGATCACATCCATTCTCCTGAGCTGTTGGCTGCGCCCTCCTGCCACCTTTAGTTTAGGCCAAGCCCAACCACTCTTGTGTCATGCACAGCAAAAACACATTTTTGCAGAGTACAAACTATGTATAATTGCACATATACACAAACTCACCCATAGATATTCACACTCTCACACATGATCTCACACACTCTGTCACACACACTCTATAACACTCTCACACACAGAGACACACACATGCAAAGACACTATCGCTCTCTTACACACACAATAATACTAATGCTCTCACACAAGCACTCTCTCAAACACAAATACACTCACTTTTTCACACTCAGACTCACACACACTGACAAACACAAAGACACACACACACAGACAAGCACATGCATACTTTCACACACTCATTCTCTCTCAAACACACACAAAGACATATACACACACTAAGACACTAACGCTCTCCCACACAGACTCTCTCCCACACTAACACACAAACTCACACACACATTCTTTCTCACACAAACTATCTCTCTCCCAAACACACACAAATGCATTCACTCTTTTACACACAGAAAGACACTGACAAAGACATGGGAAGTATGTTGCAAATGCATAATATTGCCTTTTTTTAGCTGTGCTGTTTCTTACCAAACCTGGACATTGGCATGTCTGGGTCTTATATGTACTCTTTCTGAGGCACAATAGCTTATACATACATGAGTCTGTGATTGGCTAAAGGCTGTCACATGATACAGGAAAGTGTTGTTTCATTATCATTTTATTCTGCATTTCTTGGATATGCAATACTGATGTACTTAATGGTCCTTTAAAATATGTAGTAGAACTAAAAAAGCTTCAGGTGGTATGTGCATTATCTTTTGCAAATGATTCTTCAGTTGAGTTTTGTTCCAATTGTACAAAGAATCTGCCATAAAATTGGTAACCTCTTTGTCATTTATTAAATTGCACAATAAATAATTATACGGAGGTTCAATAATAATTATCTATCATTATACATATTATAATTTGTGGGGCTAAGTGCAAAACAACTGATATGTTCCCCTTTTCCTTTAATTTAATTCTGAAAAGTGGGGGATTTCTATTTCCTGTTAAAAGTGGAAGTGAGGATTGCAAAATTAACATTGCTATATTCCACGCAGTGACCCATTTATAACCCTGGGTTACAACACTGAAGTGCCTATTACATTATAAACATTAAAACTGATCCCTCTTTTTTTTATATTTAAAAAACAAATACACTTTTCAAAAAAATAAATCTGCATTTTATGCTCAGACTAATCTTTGCTTTAAATGCATCATTCTACCTAGCATTTACTAGTTTGTAATGTTCCCTTCAATATTCGCTTCTCATTTCACTCTTTTGGGAAAAAGATGGAGTTAAAATATAAACCATAATGAACACTAAATCTTCTTATAAAACATTATAAAACAAACAATTATAAAATAATAAAGAATCAAAAAGAATCAAGAATATTTCAAAATAGAAGTAAAATCTATTTTTACAAACGGCTAGATTACGAGTCTTGCGTTAGGCTTAAAAATCAGCGTTGGCCAGTCCCAACGCTGCTTTTTAACGTCCACTGGTATTACAAGTCTTGCAGGTACAGGTGTACCGCTCACTTTTTTGGCCAGACTTGGAAATACCACAAATCCACTTACGTCAATTGCGTATCCTTTTTATTCAATGGGACTTGCATAGCGCCGGTATTACGAGTCTGACTAAAAGTGAACGGTACACCCTCTCTTACTTACCTAAAAAATAAACCCTAAGATAGCTACAATATAACTAATAGTTACATTGTAGCTATCTTAGGGTTTATTTAAATTTTACAGGCAAGTTTGTATTTATTTTAACTAGGTACAATAGTTATTAAATAGTTATTAACTATTTAATAACTAACTAGTTAAAATAAAGACAAATTGACCTGCAAAATAAAACCTAACCTAAGTTACAATTACACCTAACACTACACTATAATTAAACTAGTTCCCTAAATAAAACACAATTAAATACAATTAAATACAATTAAATAAAATTATCTAAAGTAAAAAACCCCCCCACTAAATTACAGAAAATAATAAACAAATTACAAGATTTTTAAACTAATTACACCTAATCTAATCCCCCTAACAAAATAAAAAAGCCCTACCCTACAATAAATTACAAATAGCCCTTAAAAGGACCTTTTGCAGGGCATTGCCCCAAAGTAATCAGATCTTTTACCTGTTAAAAAAAAGTACAAATCCCCTCCAACATTAAAACCCACCACCCACACAACCAACCCTACTCTAAAACCCACCCAATACCACCTTAAAAAAACCTAACACTAAACCCTTGAAGATCACCTTACCGGGAGACGTCTTCACCCAACTGGGCCGAAGTCCTCAACGAAGCAGGGAGAAGTCTTCATCCAAGCCGGGGTGAAGTAGTCCTACAGACAGGCAGAAGTCTTCATCCAGACGTCATCTTCTATCTTCATCCATCTGGCGTGGAGCGGGTCCATCTTCAAGTCATCCGGCGCGGAGCATCCTCTTCCATCGAAGTCTTCCTACTAAATGACGGTTCCTTTAAGTGACGTCATCCAAGATGGCGTCCCTTTAATTCCGATTGGCTGATAGAATTCTATCAGCCAATCGGAATTAAGGTAGAAAAAATCCTATTGGCTGATGCAATCAGCCAATAGGATTGAGCTGGCATTCTATTGGCTGATTGGAATAGCCAATAGAATGCCAGCTCAATCCTATTGACTGATTGAATTCTATCAGCCAATTAAAATTGAAGGGATGCCATCTTGGATGATGTCACTTAAAGGAACCATCATTTAGTAAGAAGACTTCGATGGAAGAGGATGCTCCTCGTCGGATGTCTTGAAGATGGACCCGCTCTGCACCGGATGGATGAAGATAGAAGATGCTGTCTGGATGAAGACTTCTGCCCGTCTGGAGGACAACTTTGCCCGGCATGGATGAAGACATCTCCTGGCTTCGTTGAGGACTTCGGCACGGTTGGGTGAAGATGTCTCCCATTAAGGTGATCTTCAAGGGGTTAGTGTAATGTTTTTTTAAAGGGGGTATTGGGTGAGTTTTAGAGTAGGGTTGGTTGTGTGGGTGGTGGGTTCTAATGTTGGGGGGGATTTGCACTTTTGTTTACAGGTAAAAGAGCTGATTACTTTGGGGTAATGCCCCGCAAAAGGCCCTTTTAAGGGCTATTTGTAATTTAGTGTAGGGCTTTTTTTTATTTTGGGGAAGCTTTTTTATTTTGTTAGGGGGATTAGATTAGGGGTAATTTGTTTAAAAATCTTGTAATTTGTTTATTATTTTCTGTAATTTAGTGTTTGTTTTTTGTACTTTAGATAATTTTATTTATTTGTATTTAATTGTATTTAATTTAGTTAATTGTATTTCATTGTAGTGTAGTGTTAGGTGTAATTTTAACTTAGGTTTGGTTTTATTTTACAGGTAAATTTGTCTTTATTTTAACTAGGTAGTTTTAAATAGATAATAACTATTGTACCTAGTTAAAATAAATACAAACTTGCCTGTAAAATAAAAGAGTTTTGTCTGTAACGACCCATGTAGCTAACGCTGGCTTTTTTTTTCCACGCACCTTTTAAATACCGCTGGTATTGAGAGTTCACAGAAGGGCTGCGTTAGGCTCCAAAAAAGGAGTGTAGAGCATAATTTACCGCCACTGCAACTCTCAATACCAGCGGTGCTTACGGACGCGGCCAGCTTCAAAAACGTGCTTGTGCACGATTCCCCCATAGGAAACAATGGGGCAGTTTGAGCTGAAAAAAAACCCAACACCTGCAAAAAAGCAGTGTTCAGCTCCTAATGCAGCCCCATTGTTTCCTATGGGGAAACACTTCCTAAGTCTGCACCTAACACCCTAACATGTACCCCGAGTCTAAACACCCCTCTTATTAACCTCTAATCTGCCACCCCAGCTATCGCTGACACCTGCATATTTTTTTTAACCCCTAATCTGCCGCTCCATACACCGCCGCAACCTACATTATCCCTATGTACCCCTAATCTGCTGCCCCTAACACCGCCGACCCCTATATTATATTTATTAACCCCTAATCTGCCGTCCCCAACGTCGCCTCCACCTACCTACAATTATTAACCCCTAATCTGCCGACCAGACCTCACCGCTACTCTAGTAAATGTATTAACCCCTAAAGCTAAGTCTAACCCTAACACTAACACCCCCCTAAATTAAATATAATTTAAATCTAACGAAATAAATTAACTCTTATTAAATAAATTATTCCTATTTAAAGCTAAATACTTACCTGTAAAATAAATCCTAATATAGCTACAATATAAATTATAATTATATTGTAGCTATTTTAGGATTAATATTTATTTTACAGGCAACTTTGTATTTATTTTAACCAGGTACAATAGCCATTAAATAGTTAATAACTATTTAATAGTTACCTAGTTAAAATAATTACAAAATTACCTGTAAAATAAATCCTAACCTAAGTTACAATTAAACCTAACACTACACTATCAATAAATTAATTAATTAAATAAAATACCTACAATTATCTACAATTAAACCTAACACTACACTATCAATAAATTAATTAAATACAATACCTACAAATAAATACAATTAAATAAACTAACTAAAGTACAAAAAATAAAAAAATATTTACAAACATTATAAAAATATTGCAACAATTTTAAGCTAATTACACCTACTCTAAGCCCCCTAATAAAATAACAAAGCCCCCCCAAAATAAAAAAAATGCCCTACCCTATTCTAATATACAAATAGAAAAACTCTTTTACCTTACCAGCCCTTAAAAGGGCCTTTTGCGGGGCATGCCCCAAAGAATTCAGCTCTTTTGCCTGTAAAAAAAAACATACAATACCCCCCCAACATTACAACCCACCACCTACATACCCCTAATCTAACCCAAACCCCCCTTAAATAAACCTAACACTAAGCCCCTGAAGATCTTCCTACCTTATCTTCACCACGCCGGGTATCACCGATCGGTCCAGGCTCCGAAGTCTTCATCCAAGCCCAAGCGGGGGCTGAAGACGTCCATCCTCCGGCTGAAGTCTTGATCCAAGCGGCGGCTGAAGAGGTCCATCATTGGGACTGAAGTCTTCATCCTATCTGGGCAGAAGAGGAGATCCGGACCGGTAGACATCTTCATCCAAGTGGCATCTTCTATCTTCTTCCATCCGTCGACGAGCGGCTCCATCTTCAAGACCTCCGGCGTGGATCCATCCCCTTCTTCCAACGTACTAACACAGAATGACGGTTCCTTTAAGGGATGTTATCCAAGATGGCGTCCCTCGAATTCCGATTGGCTGATAGGATTCTATCAGCCAATCGGAATTAAGGTAGGAAAATTCTGATTGGCCGATGGAATCAGCCAAAAAGATTCAAGTTCAATCCGATTGGCTGATTGGATGACGGATGGAAGAAGATAGAATATGCAGCTTGGATGAAGATGTCTACTGGTCCGGATCTCCTCTTCTGCCCGGATAGGATGAAGGCTTCAGCCCCGATGATGGACCTCTTCAGCCGCTGCTTGGATCGAGACTTCAGCCGGAGGATGGGCGTCTTCAGCCCCCGCTTGGGCTTGGATGAAGACTTCGGAGCCTGGACCGATCGGTGATACCCGGCGTGGTGAAGATAAGGTAGGAAGATCTTCAGGGGCTTAGTGTTAGGTTTATTTAAGGGGGGTTTGGGTTAGATTAGGGGTATGTGGGTGGTGGTGTTAGTGTACTTTAGAGCACAGTAGTTAAGAGCTTTATGAACCGGCGTTAGCCCAGAAAGCTCTTAACTCCTGGCTTTTTGCTGCGGCTGGAGTTTTGTCGTTAGATTTCTAACGCTCACTTCAGCAATGACTCTAAATACCAGCGTTAGAAAGATCCCATTGAAAAGATAGGATACGCAATTGACGTAAGGGGATCTGCGATATGGAAAAGTCACTGCTGCAAAGTGAGCGTTAGACCCTTTCCTGACTGACTCTAAATACCAGTGGTAGCCTAAAACCAGCGTTAGGAGCCTCTAACGCTGGTTTTGACGGCTAACGCCAAACTCTAAATCTAGCCATAAGATAGCTACAATGTAACTATTAGTTATATTGTAGCTAGCTTAGGGTTTATTTTATAGGTAAGTATTTAGTTTTAAATAGGAATAATGTAGTTATTGATAGTAATTTTATTTAGATTTATTTAAATTATATTTAAGTTAGGGGGTGTTAGGGTTAGACTTAGATTTAGGGGTTAATAACTTTAATATAGTGGCGGAGACATTGGGGGCGGCAGATTAGGGTTAATAAATATAATGTAGGTGTCGGCGATGTTGGGGGCAGCAGATTAGAGGTTAATAATATAATGTAGGTGTTGGCGATGTCGGGGGCATCAGATTAGGGGTTAATAAGTGTAAGATTAGGTGTGTTTAGACTCTGGGTTCATGTTAGGGTGTTAGGTGTAGACATAAATGTATTTTCCCCATAGGAATCAATGGGGCTGCATTAGGAGCTAAACGCTGCTTTTCTGTAGGTGTTAGTTTTTTTTTCAGCCGGCTCTCCCCCATTGATTGCTAGAGGGAAATCGTGCACAAGCACGTTCAGCCAACTCACCGCTAACGTAAGCAGCGCTGGTATTGAGGTGAGATGTGGAGCAAAATTTTGCTCTACGATCACTTTTTTTGTAGTTAACGCCGGGTTTGTAAAAACCCGCAATACCAGCACTGTCTGTAAGTGAGCGGTGAGCATAAACTGCTTGTTAGCACCGCATAGCCTCTAACGCAAAACTCGTAATTTAGGTGAAAGATTCTCTGTAAAATAACAGCAAGTTTATTGTAGTTTCAGTGAGGGTAGCAGAATCATTTAGATTACAAAAAAGAATAAAACATTTTTTATTCATAACGTAGCAGTTCTGAATTAGTCTAAGTCACGGCATGAATTTAGATAATAGTCCACATTACTTGAAAAATATAAAATAATAAATTACTTAGCAATAGGAAAATTATTCAGAGATAGAGAAAATCTGTGCAATTATTTTAGCAGTGTGGTGTTTGAAATAATATACATGTTTTGCAATTGAATTTAATCAGTCCACCTCTATATCCAATGGTCCTTGCAAATGGCCTTTAGCAATGACGCATATGCCAAAGATCATGAAGATACTTGTACAGTAGAAAAATGAAAAAGGATGAATACAATGCTTGATCGTCCTTATTGAAGGCCAGTCAGGTCTGCTATTTTTCCAGCCAATATCCAATGAAATTGAGTCTTTAAGAGAGATAACAAATCTCATTATTCACAGAACAGAAAACCTTACAATTATAATTATATTCTTATTTTTTATTATCTTTAATTTATAATGTGTTAGCAATTTAAGGAGCACTAGAAAACATTACAGAACATACTTGGAACTATGATTTATTAAAGGGACAGTCTACACCAGAATTTGTATTGTTTTAAAAGATAGACAATCCCTTTATTACCCATTCCCTAGTTTTGCATAAACAGCACAGTTATATTAATACACCTTTTACCTCTGTGATTACCTTGTATCTAAGCCTCTGCAAACTGCCCCCTTATTTCAGTTCTTTTGACAAACTTAAATTTTAGCCAATCAGTGCTGACTCCTAGGTAACTCCACATGCATGAGCACAATGGTATCTATATGACACACATGAACTAATGCCCTCTAGTGGTGAAAAACTGTCAAAATGCATTCAGATAAATTAGCATATAATCCTCCTAGGTTTAGCTTTCAATTGAGAATACCAAGAGAACAAAGCAAAATTGGTGATAAAAGTAAAAAGTTTTTTTTACAGACTATCTCCAGAGAATTCAAGAAGTAAAAAGGGGCTCCCTGCAAGGTGTGTGAGCTGGAATGGAGCAACCAGTAAAACATGTTCTTGTAAGGGATTATGTTTAACATGAAGGCACATACCAGTACCAATATTTCAGGTGTGCTAGCTGGAGGAGCTGGTTCAGCTTGTATCAGTCGTTGGTATCTTCCTTTCCTTCCTCGGTTGTATAACTAGTGTATATTGCAGGTTACCGGCTCCTTCCCAATATGAAAAGACAATGTCACAGATTCAGTAAAAAAGTTTGTCTTTATTTGGCTGAACGCAAAAGCGTTTCAATGGTCCCAGCCGTCTGTCTCAAGAGCAATAAAAGTGCTTTACAAACCAAAGCATTTTTTTATTGCTCTTGAGAAAGACGGCTGGGACCGTTGAAATGCTTTTGCGTTGGGCCAAATAAAGACAAACTTTTTTACTGAATCTGTGATATTGTCTTTTCATATTGGGAAGGAGCCGGTAACCTGCAATATACACTAGTTATACAACCGAGGAAGGAAAGGAAGATACCAACGACTGATACAAGCTGAACCAGCGCCTCCAGCTAGCACACCTGATCTATTCACACAGACCTTGGGAGAGACTGTGGGACGGCTGCGGTTCACCAGAAGGGGAAAGTATTAATGCATATTATACACCTGTTTGCAGTACCAATATTTCCCAGAGCTTTTCTGGGACATGGAATGTAAGGGGGGCTTGTGGGTGGTGGCTTGCGGGTGTTTTGTGGAAAAAGAGGCATCAGGAGAGCTTGGGCCAGAGGTTTGTTTTGGTTAGGTTTGAGCATGTGTCATAGGTGTGTTTGGTAAGTCTTAGGGCATGTTGTGGGAGGGGTTAGTCCCTGAAAATCAGGAATTTTGCCATGAAAGGGGCAATGAGTTAGGGACAGAGGAGAGACCTCCCAATATCCTCAATTCTGCAATGTCTGGGACAGTTGGGCCGTATGCATATGGCCCTGATTAAATGGATATTCTAATGTATATAGCATATGCTGTAATATGTTTAAATATTTTACTTTTGCATTACTGACTTGAGCTTATTATGGGCTTAGCCCACCCCCAAGGGGTTAAACAAATAGCTAAAGTGCTGCTAGTAATCTGCAAGCCTTGGAGTTACCTAACAAAAACAGAAAATGTCCAGTGATTGGTGGCCATGTGCAACTACAGCTCCTGGTTGCTTGACTGGGTGTGACTCGTCAGTAATGCAAAAAGGATTTTCTTTAGAATGTCCTTTTAAATTTCTTATTCTGAAGCGAATATAAATCAAACTGTAATACTCAGGGCCAGCACTTGCATAAGGTCAACTAGGCAGCCGCCTTAGGGAAGGGGGCTCAAACTTAGAGCAGGAAGCCAACAGGTGTTGCAGAAACATGGTTATCTAGGTGATAGTGCAATCCCCCCCCCCCCCGTGCTGGCTGCCCAAATTGGGTATTTTTTTTACCAGGAAAGTGTTAAGGGGAAGGGAAACAGCAGTCGCTGTGACAGGTCTGCAATGAACGTTGGTAGTGGACATGGCAGCGGCAGCTCACCTAGGTAAGAGTTGTTTGTGTTTGCAAAGACCCTTGGATTGTGTGTGAGTGGGTGTCACTGTAGGTAATGCATTAACATTAATCTGCCACTTCCATTCCATTGCAACCTCCCCTTACAAAATCAGAGTAGAGGGGCAAATCAACCCTGAATAAGGAGACAAAATGCTGCATTCCATCATGTAAAAGGACATTAGTTAAAAAAAAAAAAAATGTTGGAAGGAAAAGTCTGCTTTTGTTGAGGTACAACTAATTTCTGAGTGTAGGGGTAAAAGGTTTTGTATTTGTATATTAAGTGCCTATTTGATGGGTTCCAATGTTAGTTGTTGTATGAAAGTGCAGGACACTTCAAAAAGAAAATGGTTTACTTTGATATGTTGTGTGTGTGAATGTGTGTATGAGTGTGTGTGTGTGTGTATATGCATGAGTTTAGTGTGTGCATTGTGTGTGTGTATAAGTGTGTGTGTGTATGCATGAGTTTAGTGTGTGTATCGTGTGTGTGTATGTATAAGTGTGTGTGTATGCATGATTGTATCGTGTGTGTGTATAAGTGTGTGTGTATGCATGAGGTTAGTGTGTGTATCGTGTGTGTGTGTGTATAAGTGTGTGTGTATGCATGAGTTTAGTGTGCGTATCGTGTGTGTGTGTGTATGAGTGTGTTTGTGTATGCATGAGTTTAGTGTGTGTATTGTGTGTGTGTATGTATAAGTGTGTGTGTATGCATGATTGTATCGTGTGTGTATATAAGTGTGTGTGTATGCATGAGTTTAGTGTGTGTATCGTGTGTGTGTATGTATAAGTGTGTGTATATATGAGTTTAGTGTGTGTATCGTGTGTGTGTATGCATGAGTTTAGTGTGTGTATAGTGTGTGTGAATGTATAAGTGTGTGTATATATGAGTTTAGTGTGTGTATCGTGTGTGTGTATGCATGAGTTTAGTGTGTGTACCGTGTGTGTGTATGAGTGTGTGTGTATGCATGAGTTTAGTGTGTGTATCGTGTGTGTGTGTGTGTATGTATCATGTGTGTGTATGCATGAGTTTAGTGTGTGTATCGTGTGTGTGAATGTATAAGTGTGTGTATATATGAGTTTAGTGTGTGTATCGTGTGTGTGTATGCATGAGTTTAGTGTGTGTACCGTGTGTGTGTATGAGTGTGTGTGTATGCATGAGTTTAGTGTGTGTATCATGTGTGTGTGTGTATGTATAAGTGTGTGTGTATGCATGAGTTTAGTGTGTGTATAGTGTGTGTGAATGTATAAATGTGTGTATGCATGAGTTTAGAGTGTGTATCGTGTGTGTATAAGTGTGTGTGTATGCATGAGTTTAGTTTGTGTGTGTGTGTGTATGTATAAGTGTGTGTGTATGCATAAGTTTAGTGTGTTTATGTATAAGTGTGTGTGTATGTATAAGTGTGTGTATGCATGAGTTTAGTGTGTGTATCATGTGTGTATGCATAAGTTTAGTGTGTGTATCGTGTGTGTGTGTGTGTGTGTATGCATGAGTTTAGTGTGTGTATAGTGTGTGTGAATGTATAAATGTGTGTATGCATGAGTTTAGAGTGTGTATCGTGTGTGTATAAGTGTGTGTGTATGCATGAGTTTAGTTTGTGTGTGTGTGTGTGTGTGTATGTATAAGTGTGTGTGTATGCATAAGTTTAGTGTGTTTATGTATAAGTGTGTGTGTATGTATAAGTGTGTGTGTATGCATGAGTTTAGTGTGTGTATCATGTGTGTATGCATAAGTTTAGTGTGTGTATCGTGTGTGTGTGTGTGTATGCATGAGTTTAGTGTGTGTATAGTGTGTGTGAATGTATAAATGTGTGTATGCATGAGTTTAGAGTGTGTATCGTGTGTGTATAAGTGTGTGTGTATGCATGAGTTTAGTTTGTGTGTGTGTGTGTATGTATAAGTGTGTGTGTATGCATAAGTTTAGTGTGTTTATGTATAAGTGTGTGTGTATGTATAAGTGTGTGTGTATGCATGAGTTTAGTGTGTGTATCATGTGTGTATGCATAAGTTTAGTGTGTGTATCGTGTGTGTGTGTGTGTATGCATGAGTTTAGTGTGTGTATCGTGTGTGTGTGTGTGTGTATGTATGTATAAGTATGTGTGTATGCATGAGTTTAGTGTGTGTATCGTGTGTGTGTGTATAAGTGTGTGTGTATGCATAAGTTTAGTGTGTGTATTGTGTGTGTGTATGGATGAGTTTAGTGTGTGAATCGTGTGTGTGTATGTATAAGTATGTGTATATATGAATTTAGTGTGTGTCTGTGTGTGTATTTATATATGAGTTTAGTGTGTGTGTGTTTGTATGTATACATGTATGAGTGTGCATGCATATGAAAGTATGTATGAGTGTGTGTGTGAATGTGTGTATGTATGTGTGTGTATGCATGAGTTTAGTGTGTGTGTATTGTGTGTGTATGTATAAGTGTGTGTATATATGAGTTTAGTGTGTGTGTGTGTATTTATATATGAGTTTAGTGTGTGTGTATGTATACATGTATGAGTGTGCATGTGTATGAAAGTATGTATGAGTGTGTGTGTTTGTGTGTGTATGTATGTATGTATGAGTGTGTATGTATGTATGGTATGAATGAGTGTGTGTTTGTGTATGTATGTGTGTATGTATGTATGAGTGTGTGTATGTATGAGTGTGCATGCATATGTATGTATGAGTGTGCGTGTTTGTGTATGTATGTATGAATGTATAAGTGTATGTATGAGTGTGTATGCGCATGTATGTATGTATGTATGCATGAGTGTGTGTGTATGTATGTATGTATGTATATATGCATGAGTATGTGTGTTTGTGTATGTATGTATGTATGAGTCTCTGTGTGCGTATGTATTTATGTATGAGTGTGCATGTGTATGAATGTATGAGTATGCATGCGTTTGTATGTATGAATGTGCATGCGTATGGATGTATGTGTGAGTTTTTGCGTTTGTGTATGTATGTATGAGTGTGTGTATGTCTGTCAGAGCTACGGAATTTTGCAGCTCTATAAAAAAATAATGATGATGATAATAATAATCTGTTCAGTGCCCTCCACTGATATTGGCACCCTTAGTAAATATGAGCAAAGAAGGATGTGAAAATTTGTCTTTAATGTTTAACCTTTTGATCTTTTATTCAAACACAAACATATTCACAAAAACATACTCTGCTATCATGGATATCAAACAAATGCAAACACAACACAGGTTTATTAAAAAAAAAAAAAAAAAAAAAAAAAATATATATATATATATATATATATATATATATATATATATATAAAATCCATTATAGAAGAGGACTGCACTCACTGGATTTGGTATATAAAATAAATTTTTTTATTAAGGTGACGTTTTGGGGTACGCAGACCCCTTCCTCAGACCAGGCAACAGTGCAAATGAACAGTGTGCAATATAAAGCAACATAGCCCCTCCCATCAAACAATTAGTGAAATTGCGCCAAAACCTATGTAACCATGACAACAGGTGAATCACCTAATTAACATTATTCCTGCCTTTACTAATGTGATAGTTAAAAACAGTATAATTGTGCAAACCATATAAGTGTATCTTAAAACTATTCTCAAACAATAAATGACATGCCATATGAGTAGCACCTAAAACACTCAAGGTGCACACAAAGAAATAAAATGTCCCCCTACAATGTGATGTGTGACCTACTGAAATAGCTACCACAAAGAAACAACTTAACATCGATAAAGGCAGTCTATAGGAAACAGCGCTCAATAAAAGATAGTTGCAGGATCTAGGCAGTATATCAGCATTTAAACATTAGTGTATCAGTATCTCTCAGTAAAACATACTTCTCAGTAAACAAAGGACAAGTAGAGAACAAGGACAAGTAGAGAAAAAGGGCTCAATAAAAGATAGTTGCAGGACCTAGGCAGTATATCAGCATTTAAACATTAGTGCATCAGTATCTCTCAGTAAAACATACTACTCAGTAAACAAAGGACAAGTAGAGAACAAGGACAAGTAGAGAAAAAGGGCTCAATAAAAGATAGTTGCAGGACCTAGGCAGTATATCAGCATTTAAACATTAGTGCATCAGTATCTCTCAGTAAAACATACTACTCAGTAAACAAAGGACAAGTAGAGAACAAGGACAAGTAGAGAAAAAGGGCTCAATAAAAGATAGTTGCAGGACCTAGGCAGTATATCAGCATTTAAACATTAGTGCATCAGTATCTCTCAGTAAAACATACTTCTCAGTAAACAAAGGACAAGTAGAGAAAAAGGACAAGTAGAGACAAAGGGCTCATAGCCAGAAAAACACGTATGTCAAGATTTAGGCAAGCATGTAGATGTGTGTGTCAATTGTTGAACATCAGTAGGTATATCGTATAGCATCCATAGACTAATCTTAGAAAGAAAGAGGGTGTCATCACACCATCACCGACTACTGAGCCTAAGGGGTAATATAGATAATTTCAAAGCAGTGTGATTGCAATACATACAAAGAGTCAGCAATGTAAGATCGCTATTTATATCTCAAAGGGGAAAAAATATATATATCTCTACCAGCCAGCACTGTCTCTAGTTCAGGTAACTTACTTGGCATGAGATGTGATAGATACTGTCAAAGTGGTTGCAGCGTGTTGCAGAGAGGGAGCTGGAGACAAGATATGTCAGTTAGAAGTTTCAAAAACAGGCGCGGATCAACAAAGTCCCGTGTCTGTGTCAACGGTGTCAGCGAGCATGGCTAATTTGCATAGCCGTCTGACATCATCAGGGGGGTGTGTATCAAGCAGTCAGAAAACATAGATGACAGCTAACCGATGTTAGCCGCAACTGCTGGGGCAAGCCAACAAATGATTGTACATACCTACACTTGTAGGAAAGGGGCGAATTGTCTAAACATCTGAGTATATATCACAAAAACAACAGCATAACATGCGTCTATATTGCTTGTATACTTCTATCATATCCCAAAAAGGCTAAGAGAAGCCGTCAAACTTGCAGATAGTTGTATGGATCTGAGAGCCTTAGTCTGCCCAAAATGTTCTAATGTATGTTATGAGTACCATATCTATCCAGAGAGCCATATGTGTACGAAACAGTATAGGTATAGGGTTAGTAAATGTACTTAAAGAGAGCATAGTCTACCAGAATGTTGGTGCTAGAGCTAATCATGATACAAAATAAACAACCAAAAATCCTATACTGGTAAAACATATGCCAGAGTCTTGTGCCTGAGTAACATGTTACTCTTACAGTGGGATCTCAGTGTTACAATCATAGATCCCCTGTTACAATTGGCAATCAAGTGTGGTTATATGCAAAAGATAAAATCAGGGTTATATTAACAGCGAGCCATGGTATCCAGATAAATCAATAAAGCATATGCATAGTCAGTGGGCAAATTTTTGGAAGTAAAAGTAAAACATCCTATCACTATGCAAACAGATATTGATGATATGGCCAATGTATTTTCTTGCCTAAATCAGGAAACCTTGCCATATAGGGTAAGGTATCATGCACAGTCCGAGGAAGGACCATTGCTGGTTACACAGATATTATAGGAAACAGTGCCAGTCATTGGACATATTAAGTCCCCTCGGGTATAGGGTGTCAAGTCTGTGTATCCACTTGGTCTCCCTCTGCAGGAGTATTCTATCCCGATTACCCCCCCGCCGTAGCGGTGGGACGTGGTCAATGAGGATAAAACGTATGTCTGTTACCTTATGCTTGGCCTGTAGGAAGTGTCTAGCCACTGGTTGGTCTGCTGTACCCTTATCCAAAGCAGTACGAATTGCTGAACTCTGCCACACAGGAGGAAGAATATACTACTAAAACCTTTGCCTTTACATCTGAGGATGCACTCAGAATATTAGTGGACTCAGAACTAACGGATACTGCACAAACAGATACACCACTTACGATATACAATACCCTGATTAGACTTAAGAAAAGGGAAACGTATCTTGAACTACATACTGTGTACCTCTCTAAGTACTATAAAAACAACAAAATACCAAGAGGTTTCAGAGTCAGAAATCAGCCTACCATTGGTAGAAACAACAAAAGTTTTTGCCTACGCTGGTGTCAAATCTTGAACAAGTGCTCAATGGACCTAATCCTTCTGGTCATTGAGGAATGTACTAACATCCTAGCAACTGTGAGAGAGGAGCTGACTGAATTTAACAATAACAAACTACATATCCTGAGGGATGACTCCAGTGAGGCTTGGATGGAGAAACTCAGTAAACAAGTAAACGACTATAAGAAGGAGCTTATGGCATTTAAAAATCAGAAAATAATCACGGTGGACAATGACTTCAAAGACAAGAGGATATATTCCTGGCTATATGGTAGCAACCAACAGAGAGGCCCACAAAGACCACGACGCCAAAGGCAATATCGCTCTAGGTTCCTAAACACAGTGGACAGTAGTTCAGGATCCGATAACGAAGCTGGCTACCAAGAACAAAGACAGCTGGATCAAGCACCCACCACATCCAATACCTATTTTTTAGGGGTTACAACAAGATCAGCCAACACACGAGGCAGAGGCCGCACCCGAGGAGGGGGAACTATTGTGGCAAGAAGACCTCCATTACCACCAAGGTAATGAACCCAGACATTGTTTTTAATATCAGCAACAGGACACTCACAGAAGGAGAGATTAGCCTTCTCAATAAAGGCCTCACATTTATTCCAACCTTCAGCAATGATGACTTTGACACTTTTCTGGACATACACAGATTTCAGAGGAATCTAAAGCTAAAGGAACATTTTAGGGACTCAAACAGCACCCCAGAGATTAAAAGATTTAAACCTAAAAGCAAATTTGAGCCAAATACATGTGGAACAAGTATTAAAACCTTCACCAGGCTCATCTCAAATGATTCAGACAATGCTAAAATGGACAAACATCGCCCAAACCTCACAAAGGCAGAGAGAGTGGCTATAAAATCTCTAGCCTCTGATGCTGACATTGTCATACGTCCGGCCGACAAGGGTGGTGCCATTGTCATTATGGACTACGCCCAATATCGCACTGAAGTCCTGCGACAACTAAGTGACAACTTGACTTACAAAAAACTCACCTGGGACCCCACTACAACATTCAAGAAAGAAATTGATGTGACACTTACAAATGCTGTACAACAGAAATGGATTGACCAAGATGAGTTTGACTTCCTGAGTTGCACTCACCCCATTCACCCTATACTGTATACTCTGCCTAAAATCCATAAGGATCAGCTTAATCCCCCTGGCAGGCCGATTGTATCCGCCAGGGGCTCGCTGCTACAACCTTTGGCCCAGTATGTGGACGCCATCCTGCAACCTATTGTGAGATCTATGGATTCCTACATTAAAGACTCTGGTGACCTCATTAGGATTCTGAATTCTGTGGAAGGTATCACAAGTGAGGACATACTTGTGACAATGGACGTGAGGAGTCTATACACAGTGATTCCGCACGACGAGGGAATAGATGCTATTTCTACAGCACTTGACAGATACCCCTATGTGGGCCCTCCAATGACCTTTATTCTTGACATTCTTGACAAGTGTTTGAAACTTAACTATTTTCGTTTTGAGAACATCTTCTACCAGCAATTAACTGGAACGGCGATGGGATCTAACGTAGCCCCGTCCTACGCAAATCTCTACATGGAGCAGTATGAAAGGGACACCATGAAGGTATATAACCATGAAATGGTTAAACACTACAGACGGTACATCGACGATGTCTTCCTAATATGGTGTGGCCCTGTTGATTTACTCACTGAATGGGTAACTAAACTTAATGCTCTAACTTGTCCCATCAAGTTCGAACTAAAATTTGACCTAGACCAGATAGATTTTCTGGATCTAAGAATCTACAAGAAGGAAGGGAAACTATCTACAACTTTATACACAAAACCCACAGATCGGAATTCTTTACTTGAGGCAACAAGTAACCACCCGCCACATACCAGGAGGGCTATTGTGAAATCCCAAATGATCAGGGTAATGGGGAACAATACTGAGGCAACCAACAGGTTAACCCAAATGGATGAAATGTCCAACAAATTCCTGCAGAGGGGCTACTCACCTGAACTGTTAGAGGAAGTAAGACAAGAATTAATGTCTGAAAACGAACGAACAAACCCTGCTGACAAGAAACCAAGAATGGTTTTTACAACCACCTATAACAAAGGGAAAAAGGTCTTGGCTGATTCTATCAAAAACAGATGGGAAATCCTTGGCACCGACCAAACACTCCCATTTAGACACTTGGACCCACCAATCATGGGATACAGACGTGGCAGAAGCCTCAGGGATCTATTGATGCAGACGTACCCCGAGCAAAGCTACACAAAGAAGTGGCTAAAATCCACTAAAACAGGTTGCTTCAGATGCCTGGGGTGCACCACCTGCAGTGGCATGATCCCCTGCAAGGTGTTTCGACACCCACATACCACACAGAAGTACACCATAAGGCACTTTATCACATGCACAACAAGTCACGTTGTATACCTTCTAAGCTGCTGTTGTGGAAAAGATTACGTTGGTAAAACATCTGACAACGCACGGATAAGAATGGCAAATCACCGTTCAGCAATTCGTACTGCTTTGGATAAGGGAACAGCAGACCAACCAGTGGCTAGACACTTCCTACAGGCCAAGCATAAGGTAACAGACATACGTTTTATCCTCATTGACCACGTCCCACCGCTACGGCGGGGGGGGTAATCGGGATAGAATACTCCTGCAGAGGGAGACCAAGTGGATACATAGACTTGACACCCTATACCCGAGGGGACTTAATATGTCCAATGACTGGCACTGTTTCCTATAATATCTGTGTAACCAGCAATGGTCCTTCCTCGGACTGTGCATGATACCTTACCCTATATGGCAAGGTTTCCTGATTTAGGCAAGAACATACATTGGCCATATCATCAATATCTGTTTGCATAGTTATAGGATGTTTTACTTTTACTTCCAAAATTTGCCCACTGACTATGCATATGCTTTATTGATTTATCTGGATACCATGGCTCGCTGTTAATATAACCCTGATTTTATCTTTTGCATATAACCACACTTGATTGCCAATTGTAACAGGGGATCTATGATTGTAACACTGAGATCCCACTGTAAGAGTAACATGTTACTCAGGCACAAGACTCTGGCATATGTTTTACCAGTATTGGATTTTTGGTTGTTTATTTTGTATCATGATTAGCTCTAGCACCAACATTCTGGTAGACTATGCTCTCTTTAAGTACATTTACTAACCCTATACCTATACTGTTTCGTACACATATGGCTCTCTGGATAGATATGGTACTCATAACATACATTAGAACATTTTGGGCAGACTAAGGCTCTCAGATCCATACAACTATCTGCAAGTTTGACGGCTTCTCTTAGCCTTTTTGGGATATGATAGAAGTATACAAGCAATATAGACGCATGTTATGCTGTTGTTTTTGTGATATATACTCAGATGTTTAGACAATTCGCCCCTTTCCTACAAGTGTAGGTATGTACAATCATTTGTTGGCTTGCCCCAGCAGTTGCGGCTAACATCGGTTAGCTGTCATCTATGTTTTCTGACTGCTTGATACACACCCCCCTGATGATGTCAGAAGGCTATGCAAATTAGCCATGCTCGCTGACACCGTTGACACAGACGCGGGACTGTGTTGATCCGCGCCTGTTTTTGAAACTTCTAACTGACATATCTTGTCTCCAGCTCCCTCTCTGCAACACGCTGCAACCACTTTGACAGTATCTATCACATCTCATGCCAAGTAAGTTACCTGAACTAGAGACAGTGCTGGCTGGTAGAGATATATATATTTTTTCCCCTTTGAGATATAAATAGCGATCTTACATTGCTGACTCTTTGTATGTATTGCAATCACACTGCTTTGAAATTATCTATATTACCCCTTAGGCTCAGTAGTCGGTGATGGTGTGATGACACCCTCTTTCTCTCTAAGATTAGTCTATGGATGCTATACGATATACCTACTGATGTTCAACAATTGACACACACATCTACATGCTTGCCTAAATCTTGACATACGTGTTTTTCTGGCTATGAGCCCTTTGTCTCTACTTGTCCTTTTTCTCTACTTGTCCTTTGTTTACTGAGAAGTATGTTTTACTGAGAGATACTGATGCACTAATGTTTAAATGCTGATATACTGCCTAGGCCCTGCAACTATCTTTTATTGAGCCCTTTTTCTCTACTTGTCCTTGTTCTCTACTTGTCCTTTGTTTACTGAGAAGTATGTTTTACTGAGAGATACTGATGCACTAATGTTTAAATGCTGATATACTGCCTAGGTCCTGCAACTATCTTTTATTGAGCCCTTTTTCTCTACTTGTCCTTGTTCTCTACTTGTCCTTTGTTTACTGAGAAGTATGTTTTACTGAGAGATACTGATACACTAATGTTTAAATGCTGATATACTGCCTAGGTCCTGCAACTATCTTTTATTGAGCGCTGTTTCCTATAGACTGCCTTTATCGATGTTAAGTTGTTTCTTTGTGGTAGCTATTTCAGTAGGTCACACATCACATTGTAGGGGGACATTTTATTTATTTGTGTGCACCTTGAGTGTTTTAGGTGCTACTCATATGTCATGTCATTTATTGTTTGAGAATAGTTTTAAGATACACTTATATGGTTTGCACAATTATACTGTTTTTAACTATCACATTAGTAAAGGCAGGAATAATGTTAATTAGGTGATTCACCTGTTGTCATGGTTACATAGGTTTTGGCGCAATTTCACTAATTGTTTGATGGGAGGGGCTATGTTGCTTTATATTGCACACTGTTCATTTGCACTGTTGCCTGGTCTGAGGAAGGGGTCTGCGTACCCCGAAACGTCACCTTAGTAAAAAAAATTATTTTATATACCAAATCCAGTGAGTGCAGTCCTCTTCTATAATGGATTATTGATATACCTGACTTGGCACCCTGGTTGATGTCCCTATTGCATTGTGCATAGATGTGGGGCACAATTATTGGCACCCTTTAAGTCAATACTTTGTGCTACCTCCCTTTGCCAAGATAACAGCTCTGAGTCTTCTATAATGTCTGATAAGTTTGGGAATACAAGGCAAGGGTGCCAATAATAGTGGAGGGCACTGTATGTGTGTATATATGAGGAGTTAGTTAATAGACTTTTAAAGTAAAAAAAAGTTGTTTCAGACTAATTGTTTATAACAAAAAAATATTTATTTCATTATATATCAGTATGTCTTTAGGACAGTAGAGGCCAGCTGGAGAGCAGCATAAACTTAAAAAAAAAGTACAAACTAGTGGTTCTGCTATAAGCCAGCAGCAGTTCAAAAAGAGATATATATTATTATAAATGTATTTTTTCATGGTGTCATTGCTTGATCTTTATTAAATAGTTTAAATTGCTTACCTTCAAAGTAATTGCTTTAACTGCGCAAATTAATCAGATCAATGTCTATGTTGCCTGCATTTGTTCTTTCATTCATTCCTTAAAAGGAATATTCCATCCAAAATTGGAATCCACATTGATGCATTTCCGTTTTAAATAGAAGCATTTTTGTAATATACATGTATTATCAAAAATCCTTCTAATAAAAGGTTTAGCTGTTTAAAAAATGTATTTAAATAGGCACCGTGCACCAGCATTTTAAACACAACACTTGCTCAGATAGCCTAAGGTGCTTGTACCATCTAGTAATGACTCAAATTGTTAATTGCTGACATGATACAAGCCCCACTGGCGCTCTTAGCAGCGGCAATATTTAAAATGCTGGTGGCACTGAGAATATCTAGCTATGCTACACATGCAAGTGCAGAGAAAAACTGTGATAACTTTTACTAGAAGCATTTTTGCCAATACAATTATATTGCAAATATGTTTCTATTCATAGATGTAATTCATCTGTGGGCATTTAAATTTTGATCGGAATGTCCCTTAAAGGGGCTGTTTGTTTTACTTTTTCAAATCAATGTAAAGAATTCAGAAAAATTAGGTATTTTTTGGTTCCTCTGAATCTGAATCGATGTAATGCTTATATTTTTATATTCTTTACACATTGAATATCCAGACATATAGGTCAGCATGCTAAGGCACTGTGGCTGAGCTCTGCAGCAACCCAAGGTTTGCTGATTTGATCCCCGGCGAAGTCCACTTAGCCTTTCTTCCTTCTAAAGTTGATAAAATGAGCAGCGCCTTGAGACCCTTATGTGTGATTAGCTGTGCTTTACAAGTACCCAGTGCATTGATACTATTTATTATACACATGTCATAATTTGATTGTTACTATTAATATAGAATTTTCTGCTCTTTGTCATATATGTGTGTCTGCTCTATTATTGATATATTGATTGCCTAGATCTTATTGTTTGGTGCTTTTGGATTATACCTCGGCAGTCATGAAATGTAATATGCAAAACGAAATCTGATAATCTTAATCTTTGTTTTAAAGGAACACTAAACCCCAAATTTTTCTTTCATGATTCAAGTAGAGAAAACAATTTTAAACATCATTATAATTTACTTCTATTATCTAATTTGCTTCATGTTTTAGATATCTTTTGTTTAAGAAATACCAATGCACATTGGAGAGCCAATCACACAAGGAATCTATGTGCAGCTACCAATCAGCAGCTTCTGAGCCTATCTAGATTATGATATGCTTTTCTGCAAAGGATATCAAGAGAATTAAGCAAAATAGATAATTGAAGTAAATTAGAAAGTTGTTTAAAATTGCATGCTCTTTCTAAATCATGAGAGAAAAAAAATGGGTTTCATGTCCCTTTAAGTCCTAAGTCATTCTGTTTTAAAATTATGTTCTATTACATTTTTTTCTCAATACATTTTTATGGAGCTGCAATGTTTTTGTATTGTAAAACGCCTACACTGCAAGACTTTTTTTTATCAGAGCAATTGTTAGGAATTTAATTTAGCTGTTTTCTCCAACCTACAGCTTTACAAAATAAAATACAAAATCTGAAATTAAAAAAAAACAAACTTACTTTTATAAACATTTAATCCACTTTAGACTTTTGAATATTTATTTTATGGTATGTAGGAAAATACATTTAAGTAGCAGCAATCAAATCCATATCCTTTGTCAAATTTATATACAAAATACAAACGGCTAGATTTGGAGTTTGGCGTTAGCCGTGAAAACCAGCGTTAGAGGCTCCTAACGCTGGTTTCTTACGGACTCTGGTATTTCGAGTTCAGTTACCGACAATCAAAAATCACCTAACGCTCAAATTTCTACCGACACCTCAGACCCAGTAGTAAACATATACCGACAAAATAAACATCCACGAATCACAAAACAAATATTACACAAACTACACTTACACTCATACAAACACTACACTATATTTATTTTTCAGATTTAATAATTTTTCATCAAAATACAAAGGATTAAAGTTGCGAGATCTTGGGTGTTAGAAAAAAAACAACACAAATCCATTTTCCCATTGACTTACATTGACACACGGGAAAAGACCCTCATATACCTACATCTAACTAATAACATTATCACAAATATACACTCATCGATGCATACAAACAATATACACCACATGACATACAAAAAATATTTATTTATCACAAAAAGAACACGATTTAGTTACTTTTTCACACAAGCTCATGACGTCACTCACTTTACGAGGAAAACCAGTCTTAGAAAAAAAAAATTACCAATTTTTAGAGCCTCCATTGACTTCTATTGGGAAGACGTGCTCGTGCACGCGAAACCCACATTTCCCTAACACACGCAAATAGCGTAGACAGAAAAACTCCAAATACCAGCGCTAGAAAATACATGATTTCATGCGTTAGACACAGCTATGATAAATAGATCAAGAAATGACTATTTCCCTATGGTGGATTTATGGATTTTACTTTTTGAATATTCACAACACCATTAAATTGTTTCAGACTTTTATATTACATCAACTACAAATCAACATCACTAGTAACAAACTTTTATTTAAAAAGATATTAGATTTAAACGGACACAAAAATAATGTCAACTTTTCAGGATTCACAAACACTACACAATGGGAAACAATTCTCATTTACCTTTATTATTGCATTTCAGTTATTCAACTCATATGCTTGCAGCAACAGCATATCTACATAGGCTTAACACATGATCACTCATGGATGCACATACATTACTTTTAACATTCACTCATACATGTGCATTTAAATGATGGGGGAAAAACACATTACATTCTCTCTAGGAATCACAAAACACAACATATGGATTTTACTGTACTTTTAACATCATGATTCCATCACCAGAAACCATTAGGAATTACGTACAACAAGAACATCAGTACACCAGATTACAGATGTCACTTTATGGGAAGGAACAACAATGCCAGACCGCTATATAGAAGTCAGCATATGTGGGACACAATCACAATATATACGTACATGTACATAACACGCATCACCCATCACGCAACCACAAAGCACACATTTAGATTTTATTCAGCACACAATAACAATGTAGCACAATACAACAACACAATGAGGATTTCACAACTACATAGGCAGGTTAATAATATCATGACGTCATTAGAAGATTCAACCATACACATCACAGATTCACGACTGTACCGCCCCTTTCGGAACTTTAACACTCATTACTACAATACAACATATACGTAAAGAACAGTTTGGAACAGCATTATTAGGGAGATTTGAATGGGACAATTAATAAATATTGTCAGATCGCAAATCACTTATATATATAATACTACAGATGACAGCCGGAAGTTATTCAGCATTAGTGCGATTTGAAAGGGACGCATACAATATTGACAGCTCGGCAATCACTTATATATACAATACTACAGATGACAGCCGGAAGTTATTCAGTATTAGTGCCATTTTAAATGGATGAGTACAATATTCACAGTTCGGCAATCACTTATATATACAATACTACAGATGACAACCGGAAGTTCTTCAGTATTAGTGCCATTTGAATGGGACGCATACAATATTGACATCTCGGAAATCACTTATATATACAATACTACAGATGACAGCCGGAAGTTCTTCAGTATTAGTGCGATTTGAAAGGGACGCATACAATATTGACTGCTCGGCAATCACTTATATATACAATACTACAGATGGCAGACGGGAAGTTCGGAATTATTATTGCGATTTTAAAGGGACGCATACAATATTGACTGCTCGGCAATCACTTATATATACAATACTACAGATGGCAGACGGGAAGTTCGGAATTATTATTGCGATTTTAAAGGGACGCATACAATATTGACTGCTCGGCAATCACTTATATATACAATACTACAGATGGCAGCCGGGAAGTTCGGAATTATTATTGCGATTTTAAAGGGACGCATACAATACTACAGATGGCAGATGTTACTTTATCGTTTACAAACAATGTTGCAGCAACATTGATCGATCACATTCGATGCACATTATACACAACTATGCACTTTCATTAATGTTAGCCTGGACGTGTGCTTGTTACTATAAGATCGCGTTTAAGAAATATTGATTACGCATATGATCAAACATTACAAACATGCACTGTATGTGTGATATTTGACACTTTCACATTGAGATTCATTGTTGGAAAACAACATTTCAGCAAACAACAAAAAAACGCCCACTGTGAAAGCATTCGTGCCGCTCACATACAAACAGGTGAATACAATCAGCAATCATTACAAACTCACTACCATTGGACTAATCGTACTATAAATCCCCCAAACAACATGGCCAAAGCATCACTTGTGATCCACATCAGATCAAGTGCATACCTTGTTACGCTGTTTTGAAAGATGGATGCCGATGACATGGTAGACGCTGCTGGTGCTGCTATTGGCGAACTAGCTGTTGGTCGAATCAGGCAGCCTCGGCGGCTCAGACTGAGACGAAGGGGTCGTCTGGTTCGAGGACCTCCTGTCTACAGGGTGAAACCCACCTTGGAAAACATGAGCGACTTTGAGGTTTATGATAAGTATCGGCTCGATCGCGAACAGCTCATTGGCCTTTACGATCTTCTTAAACCTCATTTGGAGCCACGTATAGGAATAAGGACTGCTGTTCCCGCCATGAGTAAGATGCTAAGCTGTCTATACGTTCTGGCCTCCGGGAGTTTTCAATCCGGAGAACTGTACATGCATGGCCTGGCTCAAGGTACATTTTCTGTGGTGTTTGATAACTTTCTGGACGCCATGGTACGTATCAGTAAGCAATACATAGGATTCCCACAGAATGATGGTGATTGGAGGCGCCTGAAGCGGGAATTCTTTGATATTGCTGAATTGCCCAATGTCTTGGGAGCCATAGATTGTACCCACATTGCGCTGCGTGCTCCAATTGATGACTTGCCCTTCAGAAATCGCAAACATTTTCATAGCCTCAACGTGCAGTATGTTTGTGACGCACGGATGAGGATTATGCATGTGTGTGCGAATTTAGGAGGGGCTAGTCATGATGCCCGCATCCTCTCTCTGTCGTCCCTGTGGAGACCGTTTGAGGAAAGACAAATGCCCCCTGGTTATCTCGTTGGTGAGTATTTGTGCACAACATGGTTAATTAGTTTGACAATTGCCACTGTAGTTTTAAAATGTTAGCGTAATGTTCAGCTATAGGATGCAATTTAACCAATTTTTTTTCCCCCACTAATGTCTAGTTTCAGTTCAATGCAGATATGTAGCATGTCTTACCTTAAATGCTCAGATAGAGAATGTAATGTAACCATGTAGTTTGCATTTTACACAAGGTTTGGTTTAGGAGAAATACGCATATGTAGCATGTCTTAGCTGAAATGGCAAGATATTAGCTAATGCAATTTAACCATGTCATTGTCTCTTTCCGCTAATGTCTAGTTTTAGTTCAATGCAGATATGTAGCATGTCTTACCTTAAATGCTCAGATAGAGAATGTAATGTAACCATGTAGTTTGCATTTTACACAAGGTTTGGTTTAGGAGAAATACGCATATGTAGCATGTCTTAGCTGAAATGGCAAGATATTAGCTAATGCAATTTAACCATGTCATTGTCTCTTTCCGCTAATGTCTAGTTTTAGTTCAATGCAGATATGTAGCATGTCTTACCTTAAATGCTCAGATAGAGAATGTAATGTAACCATGTAGTTTGCATTTTACACAAGGTTTGGTTTAGGAGAAATACGCATATGTAGCATGTCTTAGCTGAAATGGCAAGATATTAGCTAATGAAATTTAACCATGTCATTGTCTCTTTCCGCTAATGTCTAGTTTTAGTTCAATGCAGATATGTAGCATGTCTTACCTTAAATGCTCAGATAAAGAATGTAATGTAACCATGTAGTTTGCATTTTACACAAGGTTTGGTTTAGGAGAAATACGCATATGTAGCATGTCTTAGCTGAAATGGCAAGATATTAGCTAATGCAATTTAACCATGTCATTGTCTCTTTCCGCTAATGTCTAGTTTTAGTTCAATGCAGATATGTAGCATGTCTTACCTTAAATGCTCAGATAGAGAATGTAATGTAACCATGTAGTTTGCATTTTACACAAGGTTTGGTTTAGGAGAAATACGCATATGTAGCATGTCTTAGCTGAAATGGCAAGATATTAGCTAATGCAATTTAACCATGTCATTGTCTCTTTCCGCTAATGTCTTTTAGTTCAATGCAGATATGTAGCATGTCTTAGATCAAATGGGAAGATAGAGAATAATATTGAACTAGATTTTTTAATTAAAAAAAAAACATTTGTTACTGGATTATCGTGTACAAAACTTTTTATTGGACTCCAAATACTATTTTGAGGATTCTGTTAGAATTATGTTCTGTTCATAATTTATAGGTGATTCTGGGTACATGAGCCGGCCTTGGCTCATTACCCCCTTGCGTAGCCCGACTGATGTGTCTGAGGAGCGCTACAATAGGGCTCATAAGAGAACCAGGGCGGTGGTTGAACGGATGTTCGGGCTCCTGAAGATGAGGTTCAGGTGCCTGGACAGGTCGGGAGGAGCCCTCCAGTACAACCCAAAGAAGGTGGCTAAGATCGTTGTAGCCTGTAGCGTCCTGCATAATATTGCACAGCGGGCTGGGATGCTGCAGGCCGTCCCGGCGGACCGAAACCTCCTCAGAGATGAGGAGGATGATCCTGTTCTAGAGGGGCCATTCCGGGACGAGGGGCTCAATGTCAGAGCAGACATCATCAACCGCCACTTTAGACGGTAAAGAATAGAAGTTAGACTGGAGTATTGTCAATAGATGTGAACTCTAGGGAAATGACAAGTAGAGAATTGTGCAAACATGTTAGGATTGTTCATCAAATGCTAAAAATGTGTTTCATTTATTAATATAGGTGATTCTCTGGGCATTGGGTCCTGTAGCGAGTCTTTGCCACCTGGTTTTTAAAGAGGACATCAGATGGTAAGTATAAATGTATGGACTGTTGCTGGCATGAATTGTACACAAATACATCATATGGCATACATTTTCTAAACTAGTATTTAGTTTACACATTACTTAAAATGTAAATACTCAGAAAGGGATCCTCTAGCATGACTATGGGTCAATGTCACACATTAGAGGTTTGTTCTGCTCAATATGACTCATCTTCACACTTCATAGAACATAACACAAGATGCTACACACGCTTAGTAAGCTAGTGACAGAAATTGATTCTGAAATGGGGGGTGGGAGAGGGGTACAGAACTGATTCACACACTTGTAGTAATTTTTATTAAACTTTTTCTGCCATTAGGGAGCTGACTTAATATAAAGACTGAAAGGGAAGAATTAGAAGCCTGACAGTGAAGATTGCCCAGACTGACAGTGGAAAAAGCCAAGATTGAAATTGAAGTATACCAATGGGATCATGTCTGGCATTATCTTTCCAATCTGCTGACCTTGAAAACCATACAAAGACATGTTCACATGGTAAGTGCCAACTATTTGATAGAATAAGGCTGTGGAGGCATCCTATTGGAGACACTTAGATGATTTTCTAAGTTTTAGATGGTATTTCACAGTCCTCTATTTTTGAAATGATGAATAACACACCTATTGAAGATCAACTGTTTACCCCTGAATTGACTTTCAAAGACCATGCATTATCCAGGTTGGTGTACCAATGCATGCTAGTTAAGAATCACAGGAAGAATGTTGAATATTAGTAGCTTACATACATTAGTCATATTTAGTTCTTAATTAGATATTTAGGGATCACAATCAGACACTTAGATGATTTTACTTTTTTAGATGGTATTTCACAGTCCTCTATTTTATGAACTGATGAATAAGACACCTATTGAAGATCAACTGTTTACCCCTGAATTGACTTTCAAAGACCATGCATTATCCAGGTTGGTGTACCAATGCATGCTAGTTAAGAATCACAGGAAGAATGTTGAATATTAGTAGCTTACATACATTAGTCATATTTAGTTCTTAATTAGATATTTAGGGATCACAATCAGACACTTAGATGATTTTCCTTTTTTAGATGGTATTTCACAGTCCTCTATTTTATGAACTGATGAATAAGACACCTATTGAAGATCAACTGTTTACCCCTGAATTGACTTTCAAAGACCATGCATTATCCAGGTTGGTGTACCAATGCATGCTAGTTAAGAATCACAGGAAGAATGTTGAATATTAGTAGCTTACATACATTAGTCATATTTAGTTCTTTATTAGATATTTAGGGATCACAATCAGACACTTAGATGATTTTCCTTTTTTAGATGGTATTTCACAGTCCTCTATTTTATGAACTGATGAATAAGACACCTATTTTTTATGAACTGATGAATAAGACACCTATTGAAGATCAACTGTTTACCCCTGAATTGACTTTCAAAGACCATGCATTATCCAGGTTGGTGTACCAATGCATGCTAGTTAAGAATCACAGGAAGAATGTTGATTATTGGTAGCTTACATACATTAGTCATACTTATTTCATCATTAGATATTTAGGGATCACAATCAGAAAAAGGAATACATATTATAGTTGATATAGAGGTATTTGAATGGACATGAAATATGACATTTATGTTCAGCATACATATATATTATTGAAATGTGATATACATTAATATGTATAATTAGAAATTCAGATATTTAAATTTATTTTTTATTACACAATATAATGGTGTATGTTTATTTTATTTTTTTTTAAAAATGTAATTAATAAATATCTTGAAAAAAGTTAGAGCATAGACACAAGATGATTGTAAATGTATTTTATGAATATTTGACAACGTGTGTATTAACTTTGTTAAAATTTTGTTTTTTAATTTCAGATTGGCATCTGATGACTTCCAGGAATATTTTTTTGTTTTTGTTTCAGAAACTTTTAATTTTTTAAATGGTAATAATAAACATTTTATTATTAAATACACTCTTTTGAACAGATTATAACAAATATCCATATAATCTGTCAATAAAAAACAATTTGACTCCCATGACTGGTAGTTGTCTATTTCTCTTGTTAAGTGTATCCAGTCCACGGATCATCCATTACTTATGGGATATATTCTCCTTCCCAACAGGAAGTTGCAAGAGTCCACCCACAGCAAAGCTGCTATATAGCTCCTCCCCTAACTGCCATTACCAGTCATTCTCTTGCAAGTCTCAACATAGATAGGAGGTCGTGAGAGTCTGTGGTTTTTTATACTTAGTTTATTTCTTCAATCAAAAGTTTGTTATTTTTAAATGGCACCGGAGTGTGCTGTTTATCTCAGGCAGTATTTGGAAGAAGAATCTGCCTGCGTTTTTTCTATGATCTTAGCAGACGTAACTAAGATCCAGTTGCTGTTCTCACACATTCTGAGGAGTAAGGTACTTCAGAGGGGGAATGGCGTGCAGGTTTTCCTGCAAATAAGGTATGTGCAGTAAAATATTTTTCTAAGGAATGGAATTGACTAAGAAAATACTGCTGATACCGAAGTAATGTAAGTACAGCCTTTAAATGCAGTGAAAGCGACTGGTACCAGGCTGATTGATAGAGATATATGCTAAGGTATGTGCAGTAATATATTTTTCTAAGGAATGGAATTGACTAAGAAAATACTGCTGATACCGAAGTAATGTAAGTAAAGCCTTAAATGCAGTGATAGCGACTGGATCAGGCTTATTAATAGACATACATACTCTTATAAGAAAGTGTCTTAAAACGTTTGCTGGCATGTTTAATCGTTTTTTAACATATGTTTGGTGATAAAACTTATTGGGGCCTAATTTTTCCACATGGCTGGCTTAAATTTTGCATAGAAACAGTTATAGGGAAGGTAATCCACAGCTCAGCTGTGGCAGTTTTGTTGTGTCTGTTTAAAAAAATGTTGTTGTTTTTTTTTTTTTTATCTGTTTTTTGCATTAAGGGGTTAATCATCCATTTGCAAGTGGGTGCAATGCTCTGTTAACTTATTACATGTACTGTAAAAATTTCGTTTGATTTACTGCCTTTTTTCACTGTTTTTCAAATTTTGACAAAATTTGTTTCTCTTAAAGGCACAGTAACGTTTGTTATATTTGCTTGTTAACTTGATTTAAAGTGTTTTCCAAGCTTACTAGTCTCTTTATTAGTTCTAACATGTCTAACATAGAGGAGGCTCTGTGTTTATTATGTTTAAAGCCATGGTGGAACCCCATTTTAGAATGTGTACCAGATGTACTGATTTCATGTTAAACAATAAAGATCATTTTTTGTATTTAAAAAACATTATCACCAGAGGATTCTGTCGAGGGGGAAGTTATGCCGACTAACTCTCCCCACGTGTCAAACCCTTTGACTCCCGCTTTAGGGACTCACGCTCAAATGGCGCCAAGTACATCAAGGGCACCCATAGCGTTTATTTTACCAGAGGATTCTGTCGAGGGGGAAGTTATGCCGACTAACTCTCCCCACGTGTCAGACCCTTTGACTCCCGCTCCAGGGACTCACTCTCAAATGGCGCCAAGTATATCAATGGCGCCCATAGCGTTTATTTTACAAGACATGGCAAAGGTTGTGTATAATACACTGGCAGCAGTATTAGTCAGACTACCTGAAATTAAAGGAAAGCAAAACAGCTCTGGGGGTAGATACAGAGCATACAGACACTTTAAGAACCATGTCTGATACTACCTCACAATATGCTTAGTCTGTGGGTGATATTTGTGACTCAGGGAAGATGATTTAACCTGATTCTGATATTTCTACATTTAAAATTTATGCTTGAGAACCTCCACTTGTTGCTCAGGGAGGCATTAGCAGCTCTGAATGAATGTGTACAATCGCAGTGCCAGAGAAATTGTGTAGACTGGATAAATAATATGCAGTGCCGGTGTGTACTTATGTTTTTCCAATACCTAAAGAGGTTTACTAAAATTTTTCATAAGGAATGGGATAGACCAGGTGTGCCGTTCTCTTCCCCTCCTATTTTTTAGAAGAATGTTTTCTAATAGTTGCCACCACACGGGACTTATGGCAGACAATTCCTAAGGTGGAGAGAAGAGTTTCTACTCTAGCTAAGCGTACCACTACCTCTGGCGAGGACTGTTGTGCTTTTTTAGATCCAATGGATAAAAAATGTTTATTCAACAAGGTTTTATCCTGCAGCCCCTTGCACGCATTGCTCCTGTCACTGCTGCTGCGGCGTTCTGGTTTGAGTCTCTTGATGAGGCTTTACAGGCTCCATTGGATGAATATATTTGACAAGCTTAGAGCACTTAAGCTAGCCAATTCCTTTGTTTTCTGATGCCTTTGTTCCTTTGACTAGACTAACGGCTAAGAATTCTGTTTTTTACTATACTGGCGCGCAGAGCGCTATGGCTTATATCATGGTCAGCTGTCGTGACTTTAATAAATAAGCTACTTAACTTCCCTTCAAGGGGCAGACCCTATTCAGGCCTAGTTTGAAGGAGATTATTACTTATATCACTGGAGGAAAAGATCATGCCCTTCCTCAGGACAGGTCCAAATCAAGGGACAAAAAAGGCCTAATTTTCGTGCCTTTCGAAAATTCAAGGCAGGTGTGGCATCAACTTCCTCTAAGGCAAAATAAGAGGGAACTTTTGCTCAGTCCAAGGCGGTCTGGAGACAACCGGACCTGGAACAAAGATAAGCAGGTCAAGGAGCCTGCTGCTGCCTCTAAAACAGCATGAGGAACGGACCCCTATCTGGTAACGGATCCTATAGGGGGCAGACTTCATTCTTCGCCCAGGCGTGGGCAAGAGATGCCCAGGATCCCTGGGCATTGGAAATTATACCCCAGAGATATCTTCTGGATTTCAAAGCTTTCCCCCCCAAAAAAGGGGAGTTTTTGCCTTTCACATTTATCTGCAAACCAGATAAAGAAAGAGACATTCTTGCATTGTGTACGTGACCCATTCAGTTCCAATAGAGGAACAGGGACACAGTTTTCCTCAAATCGGTTTGTGGTTCCCAAGGAAAGGAAACCTTCAGACCTATTTTGGATCTAAAAGATCTTAAACAAATTCTTTAGAATTCTATCATTTAAGATGGAAACTATTCGTACCATCTTAACTATGATCCAGGAGAGTCAATAGAGGACTACAATGGATTTGAAGGATGCTTATCCTCACATTACGATGCATAAAGATCACCATCGGTTTTTCAGGTTTGCCTTTCTAGACAGGCATTACCAGTTTGTAGCTCTTTCCTTTGGGTTAACTACAGCCCCTAGAATCTTTATGGAGGTTCTGGGGTCACTTTGGCGGTCCTTCGGCCGCGGGGCATAGAAGTGGCCCCTTATTTAGACGACATCCTGATACAGGCGTCAAACATCCAAGTTGCCAAGTCTCATACTGACGTAGTACTGGCATTTCTGAGATCGCATGGGTGGAAAGTGAACAAGGAAAGAGTTCTCTATCCCCAATATTAAGGGTTTCCCTCCTAGGGATTCTGATAGATTTTGTAGAAATTAAAATTTACCTGACGGAGTCCAGGTTGTCAAAGTTTCTAAATTTCTGCCGTGTTCTTCATTCCATCCGCGCCCTTTGGTGGCTCAGTACATGAATGTAATCGGCTTAATGGTAGCGGCAAGGGACATAGTACCGTTTGCACGCCTACATTTCAGACCACTGCAACTATGCATGCTCAGCCAGAGGAACGGGGATTACACAGATTTGTTCTCCTGTTAAATCCGGACCAAGAAACCAGAGATTCTCTTCTCTGGTGACTATCTCGGGTCCATCTGTCCAAGGGTATGACCTTCCGCAGGTCAGATGGGACAATTGTTACAACAGATGCCAGCCTTTTAGGTTGGGATACAGTCTGGAACTCCCTGAAGGCTCAGGGATAGTGGACTCAGGAGGAGACCCTCCTTCTAATGAATATTCTTGAACTGGGAGCGATATTCCATGCTCTTCAGACTTGGCCTCAGTTAGCAACTCTGAGGTACATCATATTTCAGTCGGACAATATCACGACTGTGGCTTACATCAACCATCAAGGGGGAACAGAAGTTCCCTAGCAATGTTAGAAGTCTTAAAATAATTCACTGGACAGAGACTCACTCTTGTCTAAAAGCTATCCCTATCCCAGGTGTTGAGAACTGGGAGGCAGATTTTCTAAGTCGTCAGACTTTTCATCCGGGGGAGTGGGAATTCCCTCCGGAGGGGTTTGCACAAGATCAAGCAGGAGAGTGCTTTGGTGCTTTTGACAGCGCCTGCGTGGCCACGCAGGACCTGGTATGCAGATCTGGTGGACATGTCATCCTTTCCACCACGGTCTCTGCTTCTGAGACAGGACCCTCTACCTCAGGGTCTTTTCAACCATCTAAATATAACTAATCTGAGATGGACTGCCTGGAGACAGAACGCTTGATGTTATCAAAGCATGGCTTCTCCGAGTCAGTAATTGATACCTTAATACAGGCATAAAAGCCTGTCTCTAGGAAAATTTAACATAAGATATGGTGTAAATATCTTATTGTTATGAATCCAAGGGTTACTCATGGAGTAAAGTCTGGATTCCCAGGATATTATCTTTTCTCCAAGATGATTTTGAGAAAAGGGTTGTCAGCTAGTTCTTTAAAAGGACAGATTTCTACTCTGTCTATTCTTTTGCACAAGCGTCTGGCAGGTATTCTAGACGTTCAGGCATTTGGTCAGGCTTTGGATAGAACCAAGCCTGTGGTTAAAAATGTTGCTCCGCCATGGGGCTTAAAGCTGGTTCTTAAGGTTCTTCAAGGAGTTCCATTTGAACCTTTTCATTCCATAGATATCAAACTTCTATCTTGGAAAGTTCCTTTTTGGTAGCTATTTCCTCGGCTCATAGAGTCTCCGAGTTATCTGCGTTGCAATGTGATTCTCCTTATCTGGTTCTCCGTACGGATAAGGTAGTCCTGTGTACCAACCTGGGTTTTTACCTAAGGTGGTATCTAACAAGAATATCACTCAAGAGATTGTTGTTCCATTCTTGTATCCTAATCCTTCTTCAAAGAAGGAACGTCTATTACACAATTTGGACGTGGTTCGTGTTTTAAAGTTTTACTTACAAGCTACTACAGATTTTCATCAAACATTCACCTTGTTTGTTGTCTATTCTGGACAGAGGAGAGGTCAAAGGACTTCAGCAACCTCTCTGTCTTTTTGGTTAAAAAGCATAATTCATTTAGCTTATGAGACTGCTGGACAGCAGCCTCCTGAAGGGATTACAGCTCATTCTACTACAGCTGTGGTTTTCACTTGGGCCTTTTTTAAATGTGGCTTCTGTTGAACAGATTACAAGACGGAGTCTTGGTCTGCGTTTCATACTTTTTCAAATTTAACAAATTTGATACCTTGCTTCTTCGGAGGATATTTTTGGGAGAAAGGGTTTTTTACAGGCAGTGGTAACTTCCGTTTAAGTACCTGCCTTGTCCCTCCCATCATCCGTGTACTTTAGCTTTGGTATTGGTATCCCATAAGTAATGGATGATCCGTGGACTGGATACACTTAACAAGAGAAAACATAATTTATGCTTACCTGATAAATTTATTTCTCTTGTAGTGTATCCAGTCCACGGCCCGCCCTGTCACTTTAAGGCAGGTAATTTTTCCATTAAACTACAGTCACCACTGCACCCTATGGTTTTCCTTTCTCTGCATGTTTTCGGTCGAATGACTGGTAATGGCAGTTAGGGGAGGAGCTATATAGCAGCTTTGCTGTGGGTGGACTCTTGCAACTTCCTGTTGGGAAGGAGAATATATCCCATAAGTAATGGATGATCCGTGGACTGGATACACTACAAGAGAAATAAATTTATCAGGTAAGCATAAATTATGTTTTGACAAGCACATGCATAAGATAAAATAATGCATTAATTTTAGAAAATCCACTGATTCCGAGAATATTACATTAAACTATCTTTTTTAACATTAATTGGGGAGTGAGATCCATCGATGCTTTTCTTTGGAAATTCTTAGATGTTAAAATAATTTTGGATATGTAGTAAAAATTTGTAAAAAATTATTTGTTTTCACTTTTAAGAAGGGGAAGTGGTTCAATTACATTAAAGTGACAGTGTTGTTGAATGTAAAATTAATTTTATAAGATCTTGTATCTTCATTAGGTATCTCAAAACATTATTTTCAAAATTATTTTAATTTTTACATTTATAAATGGTAGGTCATTTAACTTGATATTTTTTACAAGCTAGTTATTGGATGCCAGGTTAATCGATTTAATTTTCTAGTGGAGTCATTTAACTATAGTTATTAATATTATGTAGTTTTTAAAATCTTACCTCTTGGGTTAGACATCACATATCTATATATAATTTTCATTCCCCTTTAGTTTATTTTGACAATGTTAAATCAACATTCCAAATGTTTTGGTCCTTAAAGGGACATTCACAAAGTATATTGTGTATTGATTTTTAAATAATTCATAAAAGAATTTAAACATATTTAGAAAGTACTATAGAATTACATTCAGTCTTTAAATATACTTAGAAAAAAATACATCAATGCACATATCTTAGTCAATTACATAAGGCATCTATGTGCAACCAACAATCAGCATCAAAATAGCCTATGTAGATATGTATTTAATCCAAGAATATATATAATTACAATCTAATGATTGAATACCAAAACATATTAAGTTGTTCAAATATTATAATCTTATCCAAAATGCATACATAACATATAGCTTAATGTTCCTCTAAGCTGAAGACTCCGAAATACCTCCTTTACAATATATATTTCAGTCAGTGTGTAAAACAATCCAGAAGTTAATCTAAATTTGCTTTACTCATATGTTATACTAATTTAGCAAAAGGAAGGTGCCGAGGTTTCTGATATTTCAAGCATTATTGTGAAATGTTTATTTAAAGGGACATGAACTCAAAATATACTTCAAGGGAGACAGTTAAAAAATTAATGATTTATACATTCAGAATGAGTATTCTATTTTAAGCAACTTTAAAAATTGTCTCATATTATGAATGCTCCTTGTGATGTTGCTATCATTACTTTAAAAAAAGGCATTAAATAGATAATTTATTTGCTTCAGTACTCTGGACAGAACTTGGTTTTTTTTGTTGGATTAATTTATCCAACAATCATCAAGGACAACCCAGGTTTTTTGCAACAATTGTCCGTAATCTAAAATATCATTATTGATTTGCAAAGAAAGATAACAAGATAATTCTTAACATTTGAGAATCGGATTAAATTATAAAGTTGATTAACATTTCATGCTCAATCTGAATCAAGAACGCTAAATTTGTTTGGACAGTGTCCCTTTAAGAGATTTAAAGAGTGTATTTACTTCTCTTCTTATCTTGACATACTTTGCTTGAAAAGCATATCGAGATAGGCTCAGTAGATGAAGATTGGTGGATGCACAGAGATGCCTTATGTGATTGGCTCAACCATGTGCATTTAAATTTCTTCTGTTGAGGATATCTAAATACTAAGATAAATTGATTTACATTTTAAAGTCTAAACAATTTTCTATCTCTACAGATCATTTGATACAATTGTTTGTTTGTAATGTCTATTTAAAAATAAAGACGCCATTGCACAATAACATATATGAGCACTTCAGACAAATACAAGCTCGAGGTTTATTTACTAATAACAAACAAACCTGTAGTTTAACATTTATAAACAGATTATCCAAGTTACTGACATTATAACCTGAATTTGAACATTCAGAAATATTGCGTGGGAAACGCATCTTGAAACACCAGATTAGCATCTTTAAACATTAGAGTCTAATGTCACGCAATAGCACACAATCAATGTGCATTATAAATACATTTAATAGAGCAATATCAATACTTCACAATAAGTCAAGAAATGGATTTTATGAACAATAAAGACATACAATATTAAATGTGTATTTGTATTAAAGAAACAGACCGTTATTAAACCGAGAAATGTCTACAACATTTAATAATGTGACAGTATTAGATTTTAAAGAGAATTTAATCATTAATATTTAACGGATCACGGATATTAAATCTGCGTCACACATATCCGCATGACAGGCCCATGAGTTACAAATAAGTCTACATGAAAAATAAAGTTACAGCACCACCAGGAGGTATGTGTAAGGAAGTTACTAAGATATGAAACATTAAGGAACGGCCAATCAGAGTTCATCACACAAACACAACTTGAGTCAGGATGGTCTCACAGACATTCTAACAATATTTCAAACTTTTATCCAATCAGATGTACTGATAACTTGTCCCATGGTGCATCTCATGTTTACTTCACCATATAAAAGTTCTCTAATGCCTGCAGGCAGTATATCTTATTTTTTTTTTTTTTTAAAAATCTACAACCCAGCAGGCATGTCAGCTCCCAGGTTCACCAAGGAGGAGAGCACTGCACTGGTCCACGCCGTCAAGGACTTTTATCCCCAGCTGTTTGGGAACAAGAGGAGGTTGACAGATGCACATGTTAAGAAGGCCCTCTGGGAGTCTATCACCAATGTGGTTAGATTGGTGTGTGACGTCCAGAGGAGCCAGGATCAAATCATGAGGAGATTCGGAGATATGAGGTTGCGCTTAACAAAAAAAGTCAACCTCATATGGGACTGGGTACAAGCCCGTAAAAGAGGGGGCAAAAGAGAGGCCCCGCGGAAACTGTACCTACTCCCTTATGAGGTGACTTTATGCGAGCTCCTCAATCTCCGGGTCCCCAAAAGATTTAGATCCTCGCCATCCTCAGCCTCCTCTTCTTTCCTCCCAGCTGCGGGATCTGAAAGTCCTGACGCGGGGGCCAGGGCAGCTGCTTCTCCGTCCGGTGGCCTGGGAGGAGATGGAGAATCTGAACCAGGTAATTATCCAACTTCATATAATATCTTAATATTTTTTTTTTTTTTAAATGTGTATATAGTCAGATACTAAACCTATACAGATCTCACAACATACACTACATATGATGTTTAGATATCTGATTTTAGATTAGTGACACATGAAATAGGAATGATGTTTCTTGCGCTCTACAGAATATGCGTCACAGAGCGAAAATGGAATAGCGCATACACGTTAACATGGGTTAGCTGTAAGTGGCATTGCTTTATACATGTTGGTCAAATGACGGATGCGTAATTCCGCTTTGAATCATTGCGCAATGATCGCGAAAATTGAATTTTGCATACACGTTAACATGGGTTTGCTGTAAGTGGCATTGCTTTATACATGTTGGTCAAATGACGGATGCGTAATTCCGCATGGAATCATTGCGCAATGATCGCGAAAATGGAATTTCGCATACACGTTAACATGGGTTTGCTGTAAGTGGCATTGCTTTATACATGTTGGTCAAATGACGGATGCGTAATTCCGCATGGAATCATTGCGCAATGATCGCGAAAATGGAATTTCGCATACACGTTAACATGGGTTTGCTGTAAGTGGCATTGCTTTACACATGTTGGTCAAAATGAAATGTGAATTATTATATATGTGAAGAATACAGTATTCTTATTTTCAATATTATACAGAATAAAAAAAGAAGAATCCAAATAAATTATAACATATGCCCATCAATTGATGAGAATGAAATAACACCAAAAAATAATTTAAGCTACAGTAAACAACACAACTGATTGAAAATAAGAGTACAGGATATATTTATCATGAATTGAATTGTGGAGCCGCATTGCGGTCTTCTGGTAAGTCCATTGACTCATTTATATGTCATTGAAGGTGTATTGGTAATCAATATTATGAGCATGATTCTGATTAAGCATAACATTTGAAACAAACATATAATTTACTCCTCTGATTATATATTCATTTTATTTGAATATTGAAAGATTAAGAATTAAAACTTTCTTAGTCTACACCTTTGTTATTCAGAAGATGTATAGCATATGTTTGTTTACATGTTCATTTTTGACAACAGTGATCAAGTGATACACACATGAGAAATCTTAAATGTTCTATGTACTATGCTTTTATGATTTAAAAATTAGTACAAACAATACATGGAAAATATGAATCATTGAGAATAACAAATCTAATGTCATTTGTATGCTCCATCAAAATGATGTAAATCATAACTTTGGGTGTGTATATCTTTAATGCAACATTGATGTGTGTCTTTGAGCAACAGTAACATATGTTATAATATCTGATCTTAACGTGTACACAACATGTTATGTTTTACAGAGATTGATTTAACATGTGGGACGGAGGAGGAAGAGACTCCCTTGAAGTCTGATGGTATGTGAAATATATCTAACATGTTTCCAACATGTTGCTTTATTGGAAATAATTTTATTGAAGACATTCAAAGTCTACAGCTTTTGCACTTTAAAAAGGAATATTATTTGTCTGTTCAAATACACTACTGCCCCCTTTATATATCAGGCATCATGAAGATATGCTTGGATTTGTTTAAATATTTGGATTTGAAATTCATGCCATCATGATGTCACATGCATATTCTAGGCCAAACCACAATAATAATTTTAGAATTGTACAGACAATCATTGCTATTCATCTGAGTGCCTATATGCATACCATATCCTCATGTCATCATTGTTTAGAAATTCAAACACACTTCTAAGTATATTGCAAACATAATCAAGTTGAAATGCGTTGATTTGATTTCATGATGTATGAGATGTTAATATATTTATTATATTTATTTCAGATGGATCCTCCGCTTCTGGTCATCATTGTTCCTCCCCTGCCCAGTCCCCTGCCCAGCCCCCTGCCCAGTCCCCTGCCCAGCCCCCTGCCCAGTCCCCTGCCCAGCCCCCTGCCCAGTCCCCTGCCCAGCCCCCTGCCCAGCCCCCTGCCCAGTCCCCTGCCCAGCCCCCTGCACAGTCCCCTGCCCAGCCCCCTGCCCCTCCCAGCCCTTCCCATTTGTCCTGTCCTATCCCTCCCAAAAAACGCCCCTTCGTCCCTCTTCGCCGCTCTCCCCATTTTTTGGCCCGTACAGCTACCCCAGCTGCCCAGCCCCCAACTCACCACTCCCCAGCTGTACGGGCTACCCCAGAGCAGCAGCCCATCCCTCCCAATCCCATCCCTCCCAATCCCATCCCTCCCCAAGCCAATCCCATCCCTCCCCCCTGTCTCAACCTTCATTGTCTTGGGTGTCGGATTGTCCTTCCCAGGCACAGCTGTAAGTATCATTCAAAATCAACATTATAAGATACTTAAAGGTACACTGAATGAAAATATTTCTATTGTGATTCAAATAGAGCATGCAATGTTAATCAAATTTATAATTTACTACTCTTATCAATTATTCTTCATTCTCTTGCTATCTTTATTGAAACAAAGAAATGCCTATATTGTTTTTTATTCCAATAAAATATAGACATCATTTCTTTATTCTTGGATGAATGTATCCATCAATCAGCAGGGACAACCAAAGTTGATAACCAAAAATGGCCTGCCCTATAAACTTACATTCTTCCATTTAAAATATAGCTAGAGAATTCTAAAATTTAAAGAATACGAGTAAATTAATAATTCTTTTTAATGTCATGCTCTATCTGAATCAGTAACTAAAATATTTAGGTTTACTGTACCTTTAATTTGATATCACTACATATACCAATCACCACTATTTGGATCCAACACTGTATGTACAAATGTTCATACATTATCTCTTGTATAACCCAGTGGGAATGTAATTTCTTCTGGTTGCTATGTTTACACAGCTTGTCCTCAACGCCAAAATGTTTAAGGATAGGTGTGCCTACCACAGTATAACAAAAATCTTTAAATTGCTAATGTAAGTACAATGTAAATCCTTTTACAAGATTTTAGACACTCAAGCTGTAAAAGTGGATCATCAAAAACCAATTAAAGGGGACAACATGTTGGATTAAAATGTCCATTTAATGGTTTAGGTCTGTCTGAATAACATATTTCATGTGTAAATAATCAATGTGAACAAATTAATTTAAAGAATGATTTGTTTTTATGATGACAATGTATCTTTGTTTTTTATTTTGTCTGTTGTGTAATTATCATTAATATTTGTTTTTTTCTTTATTTTAGGCTGTGACTCAACATGGCTCATGCTAGAAGGTCTAGCACACGTAGAGCAGGCCGTGTTGAGGAACGCAGCTGTCCTGAGAGGGATGGCCGACACCATGCAGGCCCAGCTACAGGTTCAGCATATGACTCTACGTCAGATGAGGTGGTGGAACTCTATGCTTGAATCTGTAGCTGGACAGGCACAGGACGATGAAGGGGATGACCAGTAAGTGGAGGATCTGGAGATGCTCCAAGGGCGCTGATAAGAATCCTCCGTCCACATGTTGATGTTTGTTTTTATGGTTGCCATTTGGCCTTTTTTTATGTTTATTGTTGTGCCTGTTGCACTCTTTTACCTTGTCATATGTCTCCAATGGGGCTATGCTGGCCCTTGGCAACTCTCTTCATGGACTGTGATGCACTGTGTTACCTTTTCATATGTCTCCAATGGGGCTATGCTGGCCCTTGGCAACTCTCTTCATGGACTGTGATGCACTGTGTTACCTTGTCATATGTCTCCAATGGGGCTAAGCTGGCCCTTGGCAACTCTCTTCATGGACTGTGATGCACTGTGTTACCTTGTCATATGTCTCCAATGGGGCTATGCTGGCCCTTGGCAACTCTCTTCATGGACTGTGATGCACTGTGTTACCTTGTCATATGTCTCCAATGGGGCTATGCTGGCCCTTGGCAACTCTCTTCATGGACTGTGATGCACTGTGTTACCTTTTTATATGTCTCCAATGGGGCTATGCTAGCCCTTGGCAACTCTCTTCATGGACTGTGATGCACTCTGTTACCTTGTCATATGTCTCCAATGGGGCTATGCTGGCCATTGGCAACTCTCTTCATGGACTGTGATGCACTGTGTTACCTTGTCATATGTCTCCAATGGGGCTATGCTGGCCCTTGGCAACTCTCTTCATGGACTGTGATGCACTCTGTTACCTTGTCATATGGCTCAAATATTCCTTATTTTTACAAGATTATTTATAAACGTTGTTGATGTTTTCTTACATACTAATAAAAGACATGTCATTGCACGATTCTTTGTCCTCATTCTTCATTTTATTGATTGGAATCTCTAGTTTATCTGGTTGATCCTTAAAGGGACCTACCAGAAATAATGGATTTTCAAGAATCATATATGTAATACAATTGTAAATGACTTTTAGATTAACATCTCCAATGTAATTTTATTATTTGTCTTTATATATTTTTATCAAAGCTTTATCATTGCATGATTATGATTAGCATAGTAATTCTTTTATATATGTATATATAGATTGTTATTTGTGTATATATGTATATTTCAATTTTCACATCCATGTGTGTATTTAGAAACTCTGCATGAATTGATGCACCTTTAACAAATGATCTGAGGATTGATACAATGATATAATCCCTGTAAAGTATTCATTTTATTGAAATAGTATTGTCTATGTGTATCCTCTTTTTAAAAACAAAATAATGTCCCTTTAAGTGATGGTGAGCACAATTGTTAATGAATGTATTTTCATTTCTAAAGCGTTTTTGTCCTTTTTACATGAACAAGGACATATAATCTTATTAATAAACAATCTTATTGTAATGTTGACAGCACATGTATTTCATTTTCAATTCTATCTTATTGTAAAAGTGTAACCAAATAAATCTCTGTGTGTTATGCGCATATTTTAGATGATGAATATTTTTTAACAAATATGTTAACAAAATACTTCTCCTCCCATATATGGCTATAGGTAGGCTGACCATATTTCAACTTGAATAAATGACACGTTTAATGAATACATGTGTCATTATTGTTATTCCAAAACAATCTAAACATATCTTAAAACATCAATGGCATATACATTTCTCATGTGTATCTTTTAAATGTTAAAGATATACACCATAGCTATAGTTAAAGGGACAGTCAAGTCCGAAAAGATGATTCATGATTTTGTGACATTCCTAGATAGCAATCTACACACATACTAGTTACTAAAATATAAATACGTTTCTTATTGATATGACAAGCTGTCAACTGAGTCCTTGTATTGGCTGCGGTTTTTCAGCGATCTCGGATGTGCCATGTTGCTTAAGACGTCACCTGCCAGGCTGTCCAATGATTCCTTGTATTGACTGACGTTCTTACGTGATCAAGAATGTGCCTTTTATTGGATTGCGTTTTGACGCAATCAAGGATGCGCCTTTTTTTGGTTTGCGTTCTTACGTGATCAAGAATGTGCCTTTTATTGGATGGCGTTCTTACGTGATCAAGGAAGTGCCATGTTAATTAAGACTTCACATGCAAAGGTAAAAAAACGTCTGATTGTATTACGTAGTCCCGCAATATTTGTTTGTGCACGTTAAACACGTTTGTGAATTAAGCCAATTTTAAAAACCTTGCGAATATGGATTATTTGCATCATGTTACATTGTTGACCCGTAGCTGATAAAGACCACCACATTCTCTTTTGCTGGATGTCTGGTTGAATAAACGAACGAAAGCAAAATGTTTTCATGCATATGATATTTCGAGGCAAGTTTAAATCTCTATAGTCCATGCTGTTTAATATGTTTGTCAACAATATGTTCCTTTTTCTGAAAAATGACTGTTGTGTTTAATGTTAAAGATATCTAATTCATAAATATGCGCTATTGTGTTGGAATAAAGTAATCAATATGCATTTATCTTTATCATATGCTAAATATATGATGCCGACTTCTTCTAAATGTAATTTCGTTGTATATTTTATTAAAGGTTCATTAGACACTCACATTATAAATCAAATCTTTTAATTTGTTCTCTAGTTAGATAGTCCATTGTTTAACAAATACACGTTTCATTTTGCTTCTGTTCTAATAAAATGTAAGTAATTTTCAGACTCCTTGCCAAGCCTCTAAGTTTCATGTGAGTACCATCTCCAGCTTTCTCCTGTTTTGTGTATGATGGTGTATTGTCTTGTTTTACGGTTGTAATGGGGGTTCATCTATATTTTCAATAGAGCTAACCCGATTTTCTTTGAAAGTGTTTAAAGCTTTGTAATATTGATATCAGTATATGTTAATCTTGTTGTTTCTAGTAGTGTCTATTACATACAGTTCTGTTAAAAATATAGTATACTGTCCCTTTAATGCAAATGTTGATTTTTGTATCATGTATGAGTTCCACATTGGTTAATCTCCAAATATATTATTGTTAGCATATTTTCACCCCCCACTCCTAAAAGGACTTTAAACCATATTCATTGTTAAAACAAATGTCTTTATAAAAATAAATTAACACAATAAGGTCTCTTTAAGAAAATAGACTTTATTTAACATGTCAATATAAATCTGATTTCAAAAATTATTGTTTGAACAAGTACATGTAGATATACCAACAATCTTCAAATATATGTTAGCATATGTAATTTTGTTAAAGGGACAGTTTAGAAAACAAATAATGTTTTGCATTATTCTAAAAGTCAATTTTGTAATATCAATGATATCAAATGTTTCTCACCAATTAATCATTTGTCTGTGTTTATTTTAATTTGCTAGCTAAACCTATGAGGTTCGTGTGCTCATTTGTTAGAGCTTGAAGAGTGCATGTAATCATTATGCAATTTGACCACTAGAGGGCATTTGGATAGCATTTGTATATGTAAAACCTTGTGCTCATACAGCATATTATTTACCATGTATTGATCATTGATATCTAAAATGTTGTTATGTCAGAACAACAAATAAGTGTTCATTTTTCATAGTCATAGATACAAGGGTAAGCACATAAGTCACACGTATTTCTCCATGTTTTGTTGTTTCCAACTTGATAATGCGTAATACAGTGTTTTCTTTGTAATCAATAATTTTCTGACTGTCCCTTTAAGCTGTGTTATTGGCATTCAAACAGTAATATGCCATCATGGATAATTGTAATGGTAATTTTTTTTGCGATTCGGGAAACAGTTTGGACATCACATCACAGAAACCAATCAATATCATGAACAAGGATAGGTATGTGATGATGTGGTTTTCACACACTTATAAACCACACTCTGCAAACAATCTGCCTCCATGGACCCGGTCCCATAGAAGTAGATTATATACAGAGTGTGGTCCACAAGTGTATGAAAACCACATCATCACATACCTATCCATTACACATTAAAGAAAAAAACATTAAACATGAAAACAAATACTTACTTCCTCTTCCTTCCCCTCTTCCCACGGGGCTGAGGCTCTGGGAGGGGCAACTGCCGACTCCGAAGAGTTCTCCTTGGAGATGTTGTGGGAAGAGTGGAAGGAAGAGTACTGGGACGACCAAGGTGAGGAGGAGAAGATGGCTGAGGAGGAGAAGATGGCTGAGGAGGAGAAGATGGCTGAGGAGGAGAAGATTGCTGAAGAGGAGGAGATGGCTGAAGAGGAGGAGATGGGCTGGCAGGAGGAGATGGGCCGGCAGCAGGAGGCCCAGCAGCAGGAGGCCCAGCAGCAGGAGGCGGACCAGGAGGCAGACCAGCATGCGCCTCCCGGAAAAAATACATCTCTTGGTGTAGATTAATGATTCTGTTTTGCCCTTGTTCGATTCTATTAAGTATGTTTATTATTTGGTTTTGGACTTCAATTATTTGGTTTTGTCCATCAAGAATTTGAGTTCGGCCTTCGATATTTTGTATCCGAGAGTTACGCATCTGGTCTATGTAGTCCAGTAGAACCCGCACCTCCGCTATTTCCTCTTGTTGTGCTTGGCGGGGTACCCGTGCATGGCGGGGTGCCCGTGCACGGCGGGGTGCGGGTCCTTGAGGGGCCTCTGGTTCCGCGGCCTCCTCCTCTGCTTCCGGGGCCTCTTCATCTGCTTCCGTGCCGTCTTCGTCACGGGGGGCCTCTTCCCTCCGAAGTGGAAATTCCTCCCCACCACTCTCATCCCGGGGAGATGGAGGAGGCTGTATTTGTTGTGCTGCCTCCTCCCCAGACTCTGTATATTAGAAAAGAAAAAAAATGTATATATTAGCATATTTGCAAATCAAGCTTTAAATGACTTAGCTTATGATACAATTACAAATGCAGAATCATTAATCCACTTTGAAATCTAACAATCAATACGATTTCCGCATTTTCTAAACCGTGTTTGTGATATCTCTGGTCAATCTGAATGTTTTAGCGTTTGTTTTCAGTCTGTTTAAATGCACACCTAACCTATAGCCTAGATACTGATGTAACCGCAAAGTAATTGTGAATGCGTGTAAAGAACGTTATAGCATTAATCTGATCCTTAAAGGGACATGAAACCCAATGTTTTATCTTTCATGATTTAGAAGCATACATTTATAATCAACTTTCTAATGTACTTTTCTTATCTAATTATCTTCATTCTCTGGATATTATTTGCTGAAAAGCATATCTAAATATGCTTAGAAGATGCTGATTGTTAGCTGAATATAGCTGCCTCCTGTGATTGTTTCACCGTGTGCATGGCTATTTCTTCATTAAAATATATCTCAAGAATGATTCAAATTAGGTAATATAAGTACATTTGAATGTTTTGTCAAATTGTATTCGCTACCTCAATCATGAAAGTAAAGGTTTGCGTATAGTGTCCCTTGAAATACATTCGTATGTGATTTTATTCTTCAATGAGCTTACCGTCAGATGAGAATGGCAGGTTCCCGGTATCAATTCCTCCGATACCGACTACATCCACCTCGGAGATGCTGGGCCGCAACATTTCCTCCCATCGGCAGTACTCGATTTCCAGGGCAGGTCCGCCACCGGTTCCTGCTGAATGTCAGGCCTCCAGGCTTAACTTTTTCTTGAGATCCATCTTACAGTCCCGGTAGCGATGTTTTATAGAGTCCATATCTCTGTTCCGGCCACCCACTGCATTGACTGCATTCCTTATCTCATTCCAGAGCCTCCTCTTGTCAGTCGGGGTAGTCTTCTGGTGCTGCAGCCTCCTATACCTGGCCATATAGGCCTCTACAAGGGCCTCCTTCTCCTCCATCGAAAACCTTGCCTCCCTAGTCGCCTTGGCCTTCCCCTGTGACGATGCCCTCTGTTTCCCGGACTGTGAAGCCCTACTCTGTCCGCCACTGGGCCCAGCCACTTGTTCATCTTGAACCAAGTGGCTGGGTCCACCCACCGCTTCCACCCCCGCTTCCAGCCCCCCTTCCTGCCCTGTTCCTCTCCCCCTCCCTCTCCTCCCCCCTCTACCTCTCCCCTGCCTGCCCTCCATCTGTTCCCTAAACTAAACCCCAAATAATCAAACAAAAAGTGAGTGTGATGAAATGAAAGGGGGTCAAAATAAAGAACTAAAAAGACAAAAAAAGTGCTGAAAGTGTGAGAGAGATGTAAAAAAACAAAGAGGGTAAGGAGTATTTAAATAAACCAAAAGAAGAAGAAGACTAAAAGGAGGATATGTAAACTAAATGTAACTAGGGGATGGGTATGGGATGGGTATGGGGTATGGGATAAGAGTAAATGGGATGAAAGGGAATGGGACTACAGGGAATGGGGTATGGAATGTAGTATGAGGGGGTATGGAGTGTATGTAGTGTTATTGATAAGTGTATGTATGTATTGAATGTGTTTGCGTGTAAATGTGTTAAGTGTACAGAAAAATCACTTGCTCGCTAACTCACACTACTACTAATTCTCACTAACACACTACTACTAATTCTCACTAACAAACACTCCCACTAACTCTCACTAACTCCCACTACCACTAACTCACACTCCCACTAGCACTAACTCTCACTAACAACTCTCACTAACAACTCCCACTACCACTAACTCACTCACGCTCCCACTAACAGACTCTCTCCCACTCCCACTAACTCCCACTAACTCACTCACGATAACACTAACAACTGACTCTCTCATGCTAACACTAACTCACTCACAATAGTGCACAAATTCTCTAATCTTAAAACTTCAATCTCCAAAGACCCACCAGCAACACAGTCAAAGAAGCCCTGCTTGTGTGGTGCTTATATACCCTGTGTAAATGTTTAATGATGTACCAATTTCCGTTGTAAATAGTGTTCAGGTGTGCTTTATTAGCAATTAATATTAGTGCAATGTGTATTAGTTGTGTGAATTTGCGCATGCTCATTTGGAGTTAGTATTTGTGGAAAGTGTAGAATGCGATGATGTCATAGTGGTCGTTTTCTCTAACATTGTCCAATAGTATTCTGTTTAAATGTGAATTAGCGATGGTGTGTTATTAGTGAAGTGTTGTATATGTATGTTTGTCCTAATATATAGTGATATTGATTGCGATTATTTTGCTAGTGTATGTATATATTTTTTATTCCTTGTTGTTATTTTGCGAATTTCCGCATCTTAAAGTATATGCGTATTCCCCGTATTAAATTTTATTAAAAATCCCCCCGCTTGTGAATGTGTAATGCTTGTGTGCTTTGTTGATTGATTGTTGTTGTGACATTTGCGGCGTGTTATTGTTGTGCATGATGTGGTATGCGTCATATGACCGAGCCGTGCGTATTTCTCGCGAGATCGAGTGTTAGGTGAAAAAAGCTATTTTTTTGCTTTTCCATTGATCTCTATGGGAGACTGTCTAACGCGGGCAGGATTCCGCGTGTGACATACACGCGTTAGGAGCATCGTTAGATGGTCTTTTTTGAACTCTAAATACCAGAGTCAAACAATGCCGTGCGTTAGACATAAAACAACCCATCTACCGCCAAACTCCAAATCTAGCCGAAAGTAAATAAACATTGATTTACTGATAAATTGCAAATCATTATCTCACTTTCTAGTCCAAAAATGTGTTAATTGGCCCTAAGGAAGCTATTGAGCTCTTAATTAAATCTTTTTTTCAAAATTTACATTTCTTGCTTCAAAAGAGAGGAGGGCTGAAGTTTGCATATTTAAAGGGCCACTGTAAGTAAATATTTTCTATGCCTGTTACTAACTAACTACCCCAAATACGCTTTTTATCAATAGCATTTCATTAACATATCTCTACCGTATATCAGAAATCTAGTCTGCAAATTTAATTGTTTTCCATACCCACTCCGTGGGTATCCTTTCCTCTGTACCAATCCGTTTACAATACCTAGGTTTCAAAATGGCGCTTTAAACACAAAGTTATTGGTTTAAGTATTTTGAACATTCAGTGCTGAAAATAGTGGGCAGGATAACGTAACATCATCGGCGAATAAAAGATATAACTTTTAGAACGTTATGAAACTTCGTTTTAGAGAAAATATAGGTCAGTAGGTTTTAATTAATGTTTATTAACTTTAATATGTTAGTTGTTTAGCTTAAAAATTATAACAGAAAGTAATCCTTTAACAGGGATACATTTAAAGTTAACCCCATTAAGGACCACAGCACTTTTCCATTTTCTGACTGTTCGGGACCAAGGCTATTTTTAAATTTCTGCTGTGTTTGTGTTCAGCTGTAATTTTCCTCTTACTCATTTACTGTACCCACACATATTATATACCATTTTCTCGCCATTAAATGGACTTTCTAAAGATTCCATTATTTTCATATGCCTAGATTTAGAGTTCTGCGGCCAAAGGGGTGCGTTAGCTACGCTGGCTTTTTTTTGGCCGCACCTTTTAAATAACGCTGGTATTTAGAGTTCACAGAATGGCTGCGTTAGGCTCCAAAAAAGGAGCGTATAGCATATTTACCGCAACTTCAACTCTCGATACCAGTGGTGCTTACGGACGCGGCCAGCTTCAAAAATGTGCTCGTGCATGATTCCCCCATAGAAAACAATGGGGCAGTTTGAGCTGAAATAAAACCTAACACCTGCAAAAAAGCCGCGTTCAGCTCCTAACGCAGCCCCATTGTTTTCTATGTGGAAACACTTCCTACGTCTGCACCTAACACCCTAACATGTACCCCGAGTCTAAACACCCCTAACCTTACACTTATTAACCCCTAATCTGCCGCCCCCGCTATCGCTGACCCCTGCATATTATTTTTAACCCCTAATCTGCTGCTCCGTACACCCCCGCCACCTACATTATCCCTATGTACCCCTAATCTGCTGCCCTAACATCGCCGACCCCTATATTATATTTATTAACCCCTAATCTGCCGCCCCCAACGTCGCCTCCACCTAACTACACTTATTAACCCCTAATCTGCCGACCGGACCTGAGCGCTACTATAATAAATGTATTAACCCCTAATCCGCCTCACTCCCGCCTCAATAACCCTATAATAAATAGTATTAACCCCTAATCTGCCCTCCATAACTTTGCTGACACCTAACTTCAAGTTTTAACCCCTAATCTGCCGACAGGAGCTCACCACTACTCTAATAAATTTATTAACCCCTAAAGCTAAGTCTAACTTTAACCCTAACACCCCCCTAAATTAAATAGAATTTAAATCTAACAAAATAAATTAACTCTTATTAAATAAATTATTCCTATTTAAAGCTAAATACTTACCTGTAAAATAAACCCTAATATAGCTACAATATAAATTATAATTATATTATAGCTATTTTAGGATTTATATTTATTTTACAGGTAACTTTGTATTTATTTTAACCAGGTACAATAGCTATTAAATAGTTAAGAACTATTTAATAGCTAAAATAGTTAAAATAATTACAAAATTACCAGTAAAATAAATCCTAACCTAAGTTACAATTAAACCTAACACTACACTATCAATAAATAAATTAAATAAACTACCTACAATTATCTACAATTAAACCTAACACTACACTATCAATACATTAATTAAATACAATACCTACAAATAACTACAATTAAATAAACTAACTAAAGTACAAAAAATAAAAAAGAACTAAGTTGCAAAAAATAATAAAATATTTACAAAGAGAAAAATATTACAACAATTTTTAACTAATTACACCTACTCTAAGCCCCCTAATAAAATATCAAAGACCCCCAAAATAAAAAAATGCCCTACCCTATTCTAAATTAAAAAAGTTCAAAGCTCTTTTACCTTACCAGCCCTGAAAAGGGCCCTTTGCGGGGCATGCCCCAAAGAATTCAGCTCTTTTGCCTGTAAAAAAAACACATACAATACCCCCCCCCAACATTACAACCCACCACCCACATACCCCTAATCTAACCCAAACCCCCCTTAAATAAACCTAACACTAAGCCCCTGAAGATCTTCCTACCTTATCTTCACCTCACCGGGTATCACCGATCGGTCCTGGCTCCAAAATCTTCATCCAACCCAAGCGGGGGCTGGCGATCCATAATCCTGTGGCTGAAGAGGTCCAGAAGAGGCTCCAAAGTCTTCATCCTATCCGGGAAGAAGAGGCGATCAAGACCGGCAACCATCTTGATCCAAGCGGCATCTTTTATCTTCATATGATGAGGAACGGCTCCATCGCGAAGACCTCCAGCGTGGATCAATCTTCTTCCGACGACGTCCAACTGAAGAATGACGGTTCCTTTAAGGGACGTCATCCAAGAGGGCGTCCCTCGAATTCCGATTGGCTGATAGGATTCAGGAAATCAGATTGAGCTCGCATTCTATTGGCTGTTCCGATCAGCCAATAGAATGCGAGCTCAATCTGAGATGACTTCCCTTAAAGGAACCGTCATTCTTCAGTTGGACGTCGTCGGAAGAAGGTTGATCCGTGCTGGAGGTCTTCACGATGGAGCCGTTCCTCATCGGATGAAGATAGAAGATGCCGCTTGGATCAAGATGGTTGCCGGTCTGGATCGCCTCTTCTTCCCGGATAGGATGAAGACTTTGGAGCCTCTTCTGGACCTCTTCAGCCGCAGGATTATGGATCGCTAGCCCCCGCTTGGGTTGGATGAAGATTTTGGAGCCAGGACCGATCGGTGATACCCGGTGAGGTGAAGATAAGGTAGGAAGATCTTCAGGGGCTTAGTGTTAGGTTTATTTAAGGGGGGTTTGGGTTAGATTAGGGGTATGTGGGTGGTGGGATTTAATGTTGGGGGGGTATTGTATGTGTTTTTTTACAGGCAAAAGAACTGAATTCTTTGGGGCATGCCCCGCAAAGGGCCCTGTTCAGGGCTGGTAAGGTAAAAGAGCTTTGAACTTTTTTAATTTAGAATAGGGTAGGGCATTTTTTTTATTTTGGGGGGCTTTGTAATTTTATTAGAGGGCTTAGAGTAGGTGTAATTAGTTTAAAATTGTTGTAATATTTTTCTAATGTTTGTAAATATTTTATTATTTTTTGTAACTTAGTTCTTTTTTATTTTTTGTACTTTAGTTAGTTTATTTAATTGTAGTTATTTGTAGGTATTGTATTTAATTAATGTATTGATAGTGTAGTGTTAGGTTTAATTGTAGGTAATTGTAGGTATTTTATTTTATTTATTTATTGATAGTGTAGTGTAAGGTTTAATTGTAACTTAGGTTAGGATTTATTTTACAGGTAATTTTTTAATTATTTTAACTATTTTAGCTATTAAATAGTTCTTAACTATTTAATAGCTATTGTACCTGGTTAAAATAAATACAAAGTTACCTGTAAAATAAATATAAATCCTAAAATAGCTATAATATAATTATAATTTATATTGTAGCTATATTAGGGTTTATTTTACAGGTAAGTATTTAGCTTTAAATAGGAATAATTTATTTAATAAGAGTTAATTTATTTCATTAGATTTAAATTATATTTAACTTAGGGGGGTGTTAGGGTTAGGGTTAGACTTAGCTTTAGGGGTTAATCCATTTATTACAGTAGCGGCGAGATTCGGTCGGCAGATTAGGGGTTAATAATTGAAGTTAGGTGTCGGCGATGTTAGGGAGGGCAGATTAGGGGTTAATACTATTTATTATAGGGTTATTGAGGCAGGAGTGAGGCGGCTTAGGGGTTAATAACTTTATTATAGTAGCGGTGCGGTCCGCTCGGCAGATTAGGGGTTAATAAGTGTAGGCAGGTGGAGGCGACGTTGAGGGGGGCAGATTAGGGGTTAATAAATATAATATAGGGGTCGGCGGTGTTAGAGGCAGCAGATTAGGGGTACATAAGTATAACGTAGGTGGCGGTCGACAGATTAGGGGTTAAAAAATTTAATAGAGTGGCGGCAATGTGGGGGGACCTTGGTTTAGGGGTACATAGGTAGTTTATGGGTGTTAGTGTACTTTAGAGCACAGTAGTTAAGAGCTTTATAAACCGGCGTTAGCCCAGAAAGCTCTTAACTACTGACTTTTTTCTGCGGCTGGAGTTTTGTCGTTAGATTTCTAATGCTCACTTCAGCAAAGACTCTAAATACCGGCGTTAGGAAGATCACATTGAAAAGATAGGATACGCAATTGACGTAAGGGGATCTGCGGTATGGAAAAGTCGCGGCTGAAAAGTGAGCGTTAGACCCTTTAATGACTGACTCCAAATACCAGAGGGCGGTAAAAACCAGCGTTAGGAGCCTCTAATGCTGGTTTTGACGGCTACCACCCAACTCTAAATCTAGGCCATAATATCTTATAATTTACTATAATTTTTATTTATAAAATATGATGAGAAAAGGAAAAAAATAACTTTTTCTAACTTTGACCCCCAAAATCTGTTACACATCTACAACCACCAAAAAACACCCATGCTAAATAGTTTCTAAATTTTGTCCTGAGTTTCCAAATACCCAATTTTTACATGTTCTTTTCTTTTTTAGCAAGCTATAGGGCAATACATACAAGTAGCACTTTGCTATTTCCAAACCACTTTTTTTTCAAAATTAGCGCTAGTTACATTGGAACACTATATATATATATAATTTTTTAAAAGACAACCCAAAGTAATGATCTAGGCCCATTTTGGTATATTTCATGCCACCAGAAATCGCGAAAAGCGATTAAATAAAAAAAAATTGTTTACTTTTTTACTATTTTTCACAAACTTGAGGTTTCTCACTGAAATTATTTACAAACAGCTTGTGCAATTATGGCACAAATGGTTCTAAATGCTTCTCTGGGATCCCCTTTGTTCAGAAATAGCAGACTTATATGGCTTTGGCGTTGCTTTTTGGTAATTAGAAGGCTGCTAAATGCCATTGCGCACCACACGTGTTTTATGCCCAGCAGTGAAGGGTTTAATTAGGGTGCTTGTAGGGTTAATTTTAGCTTTAGTGTAGTGTAGTAGACAACCCAAAGTATTGATCTAGGCCCATTTTGGTATATTTCATGCCACCAAAAACCTAACAATAAAAAAGTGATAACTTAATAGAAGCATTTTTGAAAATACATGCATATTGCAAATATGTTTCTATTGAAATATGTAATCAATCAATGGAAATTTAAATTTTGTCCGTACTGTCCCTTTAACTATCTTTGGCCTAGATTTAGAGTTTGGCGTTAGCCGTGAAAACCAGCGTTAGAGGCTCCTAACGCTGGTTTTAGGCTACCGCCGGTATTTGGAGTCACTCAAAATAGGGTCTAACGCTCACTTTTCAGCCGCGACTTTTCCATACCGCAGATCCCCTTACGTAAATTGCGTATCCTATCTTTTCAATGGGATTTTTCTAACTCCGGTATTTAGAGTCGTTTCTGAAGTGAGCGTTAGACATCTAACGACAAAACTCCAGCCGCAGAAAAAAAGTCAGTAGTTAAGAGCTTTCTGGGCTAACGCCGGTTTATAAAGCTCTTAACTACTGTGCTCTAAAGTACACTAACACCCATAAACTACCTATGTACCCCTAAACCGAGGTCCCCCCACATTGCCGACACTTGAAAAAAAAAATTTAACCCCTAATCTGCCGACCGCCACCTACGTTATCCTTATGTACCCCTAATCTGCTGCCCCTAACACCGCCGACCCCTGTATTATATTTATTAACCCCTAATCTGCCCCCCTCAAAGTCGCCTCCACCTGCCTACACTTATTAACCCCTAATCTGCCGACTGCAAAGCGCCGCCACCTACGTTATCCTTATGTACCCCTAATCTGCTGCCCCTAACACCGCCGACCCCTATATTATATTTATTAACCCCTAATCTGCCCCCCACAACGTCGCCTCCACCTGCCTACACTTATTAACCCCTAATCTGCCGACCGGACCTGAGCGCTACTATAATAAAGTTATTAACCCCTAATCCGCCTCACTAACCCTATCATAAATAGTATTAACCCCTAATCTGCCCTCCCTAACATCGCCGACACCTAACTTCAATTATTAACCCCTAATCTGCCGACCGAATCTCGCCGCTATTCTAATAAATGTATTAACCCCTAAAGCTAAGTCTAACCCTAATACTAACACCCCCCTAAATTAAATATAATTTAAATCTAACGAAATTAATTAACTCTTATTAAATAAATTATTCCAATTTAAAGCTAAATACTTACCTGTAAAATAAATCCTAATATAGCTACAATATAAATTATAATTATATTATAGCTATTTTAGGATTTATATTTATTTTACAGGTAACTTTGTATTTATTTTAACCAGGTACAATAGCTATTAAATAGTTAAGAACTATTTAATAGCTAAAATAGTTAAAATAATTACAAATTTACCTGTAAAAGAAATCCTAACCTAAGTTACAAATAAACCTAACACTAGACTATCAATAAATTAATTAAATAAACTACCTACAATTACCTACAATTAACCTAACACTACACTATCAATAAATTAATTAAATACAATTGCTACAAATAAATACAATTAAATAAACTAGCTAAAGTACAAAAAATAAAAATAAAAATAATTAAAAATATTACAACAATTTTAAACTAATTACACCTACTCTAAGCCCCCTAATAAAATAACAAAGCCCCCCAAAATAAAAAAATGCCCTACCCTAGTCTAAATTACTAAAGTTCAAAGCTCTTTTACCTTACCAGCCCTGAACAGGGCCCTTTGCGGGGCATGCCCCAAGAAATTCAGCTCTTTTGCCTGTAAAAAAAAACATACAATACCCCCCCAACATTACAACCCACCACCCACATACCCCTAATCTAACCCAAACCCCCCTTAAATAAACCTAACACTAAGCCCCTGAAGATCATCCTACCTTGTCTTCACCATACCAGGTTCACCGATCGGTCCAGAAGAGCTCCTCCGATGTCCTGATCCAAGTCCAAGCCCAAGCGGGGGGCTGAAGAGGTCCATGATCCGGCTGAAGTCTTCATCCAAGCGGGCCAGAAGAGGTCTTCCATCCGATTGAAGTCTTCATCCAAGCGGCATCCATCCGGAGCGAAGCGGCAGCATCCTGAAGACCTCCACCGCGGAACATCCATCCTGGCCGACAACTGAACGACGAATGACGGTTCCTTTAAATGACGTCATCCAAGATGGCGTCCCTCGAATTCCGATTGGCTGATAGGATTCTATCAGCCAATCGGAATTAAGGTAGGAATATTCTGATTGGCTGATGGAATCAGCCAATCAGAATCAAGTTAAATCCGATTGGCTGATCCGATCAGCCAATCAGATTGAGCTCGCATTCTATTGGCTGTTCCGATCAGCCAATAGAATGCAAGCTCAATCTGATTGGCTGACTGGATCAGCCAATCGGATTGAACTTGATTCTGATTGGCTATTTGTAGCAATTGTATTTAATTAATTTATTGATAGTGTAGTGTTAGGTTAATTGTAGGTAATTGTAGGTAGTTTATTTAATTAATTTATTGATAGTCTAGTGTTAGGTTTATTTGTAACTTAGGTTAGGATTTCTTTTACAGGTAAATTTGTAATTATTTTAACTATTTTAGCTATTAAATAGTTCTTAACTATTTAATAGCTATTGTACCTGGTTAAAATAAATACAAAGTTACCTGTAAAATAAATATAAATCCTAAAATAGCTATAATATAATTATAATTTATATTGTAGCTATATTAGGATTTATTTTACAGGTAAGTATTTAGCTTTAAATTGGAATAATTTATTTAATAAGAGTTAATTAATTTTAGTATTAGGGTTAGATTTAGCTTTAGGGGTTAATCCATTTATTAGAATAGCGGTGAGCTCCGGTCGGCAGATTAGGGGTTAATAATTGAAGTTAGGTGTCGGCGATGTTAGGGAGGGCAGATTAGGGGTTAATACTATTTATTATAGGGTTAGTGAGGCGGATTAGGGGTTAATAACTTTATTATAATAGCGGTGCGGTCCGGTCGGAAGATTAGGGGTTAATAAGTGTAGGCAGGTGGAGGCGACGTTGTGGGGGGCAGATTAGGGGTTAATAAATATAATATTGGGGTCGGCCGTGTTAGGGGCAGCAGATTAGGGGTACATAGGGATAATGTAAGTAGCGGCGGTTTACGGAGCGGCAGATTAGGGGTTAATAATAATATGCAGGGGTCAGCGATAGCGGGGCGGCAGATTAGGGGTTAATAAGTGTAAGGTTAGGGGTGTTTAGACTCGGGGTACATGTTAGAGTGTTAAGTGCAGACGTAGGAAGGGTTACCGCATAGCAAACAATTGGGCTGCGTTAGGAGCTGAACGCAGCTTTTTTGCAGGTGTTAGGTTTTTTTTCAGCTCAAACAGCCCCATTGTTTCCTATGGGGGAATCGTGCACGAGCACGTTTTTGAGGCTGGCCGTGTCCGTAAGCAACTCTGGTATCGAGAGTTGAAGCTGCGTTAAAAATGCTCTACGCTCCTTTTTTGGAGCCTAACGCAGCCTTTATGTGGACTCTCGATACCAGAGTTATTTTTATGGTGCGGCCAGAAAAAAGCCGGCGTTAGTTTTTCGGGTCGTTACCGACAAAACTCCAAATCTAGGCCTTAATTGTTATTATATTGCTGTCTTTAAAATGATAATCTGTTATCTTAATAAAAAAATATTATGACACCAATACACCTTTAAACAATATATTTTTATTATTTCCAAAAAAAAAAATCATGTTGTCTTCACATTCATAAAAATATTATTAATATAATTTCACATTTTTTCAATTTTAAGCCGCATTGCATGCAATGTTGAGTAGTTCTCCTTGAGTCCTTTTTCAGCTTTAATTAACACCTCCAATAATTGTTTTTTTATTAATCAAAATGTTTTGATCTTCAGGAACTGTAAAAAAATAATAATATATTTTTAAATAAAAATTAAACATTTTTTTACATTGCATATCTATTTAAATAAATAAAATAAATCATTAAATGTAATGAACCATCAATATACATAGTTATAAACATACAAATATTTTAAAGATTATATTACCATAATAAGATAAACTTTAAAATTTGAATTATACATAGCAATTGAATTTTTGGTTATGAATCAGCATTTGAACTCCATTTATTATCTCTTATAAGGGACAGCACATGTAGTGACAGACATGCATTTTAGCCAATCAATGCTCACTCCTAGGTCACTTTACGTGCATGAGCTCAATGTTATCTATATATATATGTGAACTAATGCCTTATAGTAGTCTAAATTTATTCACATTAGAGGCAGTCTTCAAGTTTGAAGAAATTAGCATATGAACCTCCTAGGTAATAATTGATGGTTGTTGAAGAATCATTGGATTCGTTTTAATCATGGACCACTCTGGCCACTGCTTCTTCTTGTATAGCTGTGAAAAATTAAATTATATATTTTACTACCTTACGATCAATTTGTCTGATTTATTTATATGTGTGTGTGTATATATATATATATATATATATATATGTCTCCTTTTTTCACATATCTCTCATTCAACAATACCTCTATAGATATATATATCCATGTATATATATATATATATATATATATATATATATATATATATATATATAAAGTCATCAGCTATTTGTAATCTAATTAAGTAAAAAAAAAATTGAAAATATATTTAATATAGGTGCTACTAGCCTAAAATTGTAGTACTCATTTTTATATTAGTACTTACTATGTTGTAAATCTTCTTCTTGAACAACCACTTCATCTATTTCATACTCAAAATCTTCATCCTCTTGTCGTCTCTCATTGTTATTATTGTCCACTCCATCATGATTTGAATACTCCCTCTGAATTTCTGCTTCATCTTAAATGTATCCAACAAATGTTATTGTTAATTAAAAAAATAATTAAAATTACAAAAGAAACATAATATAAAAATTTAAAAAATTAATTTTCAATTATGGATCTATATTTTATTTTTTAATATCATCTGAAATACATTACATTTTAAAACCATTTATTTATTAAATGATTTCAAGAGGTGTAAACATTTTTTTATCTAATCTCTTTCAAAGATTGGGAATATAGTATGTTCACAACATCTGTTCACACTAAAAAATCTTTGAGGTTACAAACATCTAAACACATTTGTCTATGGCGCCGGTTATAATACAGTACAAATAGATAAAAGAAACAAACAGACATACTTAAAAATGTTATCATTGTTCAAGGGAGACAGTGTCTACTGTTTAAAATCACAATTACATGACACTGATATCTTTTTAATCTTGTTAAGTTGCTATAATCAAAAGAATGTAAGTTAATTAACTTTTGAAACAATTCTTAAATACATAAGTACTAATTAAATTTGTACTAGTAAAACAATTTTTAATTGATTCCTATTTAAAATTACATACATCATATTATTTTAAACAATTATCAAAATGTCTAAGGCTTATATTTGCGCAAGTAACAACGGATAAGTGTCCTCAATTTGGATTGCCTCCTGTACAAATCATTGTACCGTTTGAGGCATTGCTTTCTTGTCCTCTTCTGTCCTGAAATACGCCTCACTCTTCTCACAATTTCGCACAGGATATTATTTCTCCTATCCTGATCCAGAGTATAAATTCCCCTTCTTTTTTTGGGAAAATATTTTTCCATGGTATAGGAAATAACTAACAATTCCCCAATTGAGAATTTTTTGGATTGTGCCATCTTGCTCTTAAAGGGACAGTCAAGTCCAAAAAAACTTTAATTTTTCAAATATGGCATATAATTTTAAACAACTTTCCCATTTACTTTTATCAACAATTTTGCTTTGTTCTCTTGGTATTCTAGTTGAAAGCAAACCTAGGAAGGTGCATATGATAATTTCTAAGCCCTTAAAGACTGCCTCTATTTTATTTACTTTTCACAGCAGGGGAGAGCAAGCTCATGTAGGCCATATAGATAGCATTGTGATCACGCCCGTGGCTAGTGGCAGACACTGCACTAATTGGCTAAAATGCAAGTCAATAGATAATAACTCAAAGTCATGTGATTAGGGGTGGTCAGAAGATGCTTAGATACAAGTTAGTCACAGAAGTAAAAAGTGTTGGTTTTGCAAAACTGGGGAATGGGTAATAAAGGGATTATCTATCTTTTTAAACAACAAAAATTCTGGTATTGACTGCCCCTTTAAGCTTTCAATTTTTATAATGTTGTACAAAAATAACAGAACTCATTTCTATTTAAAAATGCGCAATAGCGCATAATAAAATAATTCAATATCTAAAAGAAATATTGCTATCATTTGTTACATTTCAAAGTTTAAATGTATGTGTTAATATGTATTATAAACTAATTGTAACTTGTATTAACATGCTATGCTTTTACAAGCTTCATTGTATCAATATAGTCTAGTCGTGTTTATGGAAATGGTAACTTTTTACATAACAAGTATGAAGAAAAGGCCGCTGCAGAGCGTGACATTGAGAGGAGAGCCATGAGCCACCCAGCTGATAGGGTAAATCCAAACACAGCCCCGTGAGGTGCAAATCAAGCGCGGCTGACCGTTAGCCGCAAAGTAATACAATTGCCAAAAAATGCAGCACTCATGGGACACTATTAATTTAAAAACTTCAAATTTTATTCCAATACATTAAAAATGAGAGGCATAGAACAAGGAATTAACCCCTTATGCGTTTTGTGCCACAAACAGGCACTTAATCATAGGGATGGGTGTTATGACCGGACAGCGTCCAATCACAAGATCCAGACAAAAAAGTTAAAACACAACAGAATATAAAAACATGTTATCTTAAACATCTTAGTGTAACAGTATGGAAACAAGTGGATGCAGCATATGAAAAAACACAGCATGTATATAAACAAATGTATCTCTATGAGAATATGTGTTACATAGTTATGCTAATAGCAAGCAGAACATCTATAAAAGCGTTGGTAACAGGATTTTAAATATAAGCATATTAAAGACATAGGGGCCTAGTTATCAAGCCGTCAACCTCAAATACGCTGCGTATTCCGCAGCGTATTTGTGGCGAGGCTGATACGCCTTAGTTATCAAAGGCTCGAGACCGGCAAAAGTAGAATTTTGTGACGTAAGCTTCGATCCGCCGGACTCAGTCCGACACAGATCGATTCTTACGTCACTCCAGATGTTCCGCACACAAGTGCGGCACATTCTCACTACTTTTGCTAGCTATCAAAAAACTAGCAGGTACGCTCGGCACTTTTACGGCCCAGCGTTCCTGGTTTTCAAAGCGCCAGCCTGGAGGCGGCGGATCCCATAGGAATCAATGGGAGTCTGACCATAGCGAAAGTACAAGTTCGCTGCTGACAGACATCCCATTGATTTCTATGGGAGCTGTCTACACCTAACACCCTAACATGTACCCCGAGTCTAAACACCACTAATCTGACCCCCCCCTACACCGCCGCAACTAAATAAAGTTATTACCCCCTAAACCGCCGCTCCCGGAGCCCACCGCAAGCTACTCTATACATATTAACCCCTAAACCGCCGCTCCCGGAGCCCACCGCAACTATAATAAATGTATTAACCCCTAAACCGCCGCTCCCTGAACCCGCCGCAACCTATATTAAATGTATTAACCCCTATCCTGCCCCCCCTACACCGTCGCCACCTATAATAAATTTATTAACCCCTATCCTGCCCCCCACTACGCCGCCGCCACTGTAATAAAATTATTAACCCCTAAACCTAACCCTAACCCTAACGCCCCCTAACTTAAATATTAATTAAATAAATCTAAATAAATTAACTCTTATTAACTAAATGAATCCTATTTAAAACTAAATACTTACCTTTAAAATAAACCCTAATATAGCTACAATATAAATAATAATTATATTCTAGCTATCTTAGGATTTATTTTTATTTTACAGGTACCTTTCAATTTATTTTAACCATGTACAATAACTATTAAATAGTTATTAACTATTTAATAGCTTACCTAGCTAAAATAAAGAGAAATGTACCTGTGAAATAAATCCTAACCTAAGTTACAATTACACCTAACACTACACTATACTTTAATAAATTATTCCTATTTAAAAATAAATACTTACCTGTAAAATAAACCCGAAGATAGCTACAATGTAATTAATAATTATATTATAGCTATCTTAGGATTTATATTTATTTTACAGGTAACTTTGTATTTATTTTAGCTAGTTAGAATAGTTATTAAATAGTTATTAACTATTTAATAACTACCTAGCTAAAAGAAATACAAAATTACCTGTAAAATAAATCCTAACTTAAGTTACAATTAAACCTAATACTACACTATCATTAAATTAACTAAATAAACTACCTACAAAGAACTACAATGAAATACAATTACATAAACTAACTAAAGTACAAAAAATAAAAAAAGCTAAGTTACAAAAAATAAAAAATTAAGTTACAAACATGTTAAAAATATTACAACAATTTTAAGCTACTTACACCTAATCTAAGCCCCCTAATAAAATAACAAACCCCCCCAAAATAAAAAAAATCCCTACCCTATTCTAAATTACATAAATTTCAAAGCTCTTTTACCTTACCAGCCCTTAAAAGGGCCATTTGTGGGGGCATGCCCCAAAAAGTTCAGCTCTTTTGCCTGTAAAATAAAAATACAACCCCCCCCCAACATTAAAACCCACCACCCACATACCCCTAATCTAACCCAAACCCCCCTTACAAAAACCTAACACTAATCCCCTGAAGATCATCCTACCTTGAGTCGTCTTCACTCAGCCGAGCCACCGATGGAACTGAAGAGGACATCCGGAGCGGAAGAAGTTAATCCTCCATGCGGCGCTGAAGAAATCTTCCATCCGATGAAGTCATCATCCAGGCGGCGCTGAAGAAGTCTTCGATCCGGCCGATGTCATCTTCAAAGAGGCGCTGAAGAGGTCTTCTATCCGGGCGAAGTCATCTTCCAAGCCGGGTCTTGAATCTTCCTTCCCCCTGACGCGGAACCACCTTCTTCACCGACGGACTACGACGAATGACGGCTCCTTTAAGGGACGTCATCCAAGATGGCGTCCCCTCAATTCCGATTGGCTGATAGGATTCTATCAGCCAATCGGAATTAAGGTAGGAAAATCTGATTGGCTGATGGAATCAGCCAATCAGATTCAAGTTCAATCCGATTGGCTGATCCAATCAGCCAATCAGATTGAGCTCGCATTCTATTGGCTGATCGGAACAGCCAATAGAATGCGAGCTCAATCTGATTGGCTGATTCCATCAGCCAATCAGATTTTCCTACCTTAATTCCGATTGGCTGATAGAATCCTATCAGCCAATCGGAATTGAGGGGACGCCATCTTGGATGACGTCCCTTAAAGGAGCCGTCATCGATCGTAGTCCGTCGGTGAAGAAGGTGGTTCCGCGTCGGCGGAAGGAAGATTCAAGACCCGGCTTGGAAGATGACTTCGCCCGGATAGAAGACCTCTTCAGCGCCTCTTTGAAGATGACATCGGCCGGATCGAAGACTTCTTCAGCGCCGCTTGGAGGATTAACTTCTTCCGCTCCGGATGTCCTCTTCAGTTCCATCGGTGGCTCGGCTGAGTGAAGACGACTCAAGGTAGGATGATCTTCAGGGGATTAGTGTTAGGTTTTTGTAAGGGGGGTTTGGGTTAGATTAGGGGTATGTGGGTGGTGGGTTTTAATGTTGGGGGGGGGGTTGTATTTTTATTTTACAGGCAAAAGAGCTGAACTTTTTGGGGCATGCCCCCACAAATGGCCCTTTTAAGGGCTGGTAAGGTAAAAGAGCTTTGAAATTTATGTAATTTAGAATAGGGTAGGGATTTTTTTTATTTTGGGGGGGTTTGTTATTTTATTAGGGGGCTTAGATTAGGTGTAAGTAGCTTAAAATTGTTGTAATATTTTTAACATGTTTGTAACTTAATTTTTTATTTTTTGTAACTTAGCTTTTTTTATTTTTTGTACTTTAGTTAGTTTATGTAATTGTATTTCATTGTAGTTCTTTGTAGGTAGTTTATTTAGTTAATTTAATGATAGTGTAGTATTAGGTTTAATTGTAACTTAAGTTAGGATTTATTTTACAGGTAATTTTGTATTTCTTTTAGCTAGGTAGTTATTAAATAGTTAATAACTATTCTAACTAGCTAAAATAAATACAAAGTTACCTGTAAAATAAATATAAATCCTAAGATAGCTATAATATAATTATTAATTACATTGTAGCTATCTTAGGGTTTATTTTACAGGTAAGTATTTATTTTTAAATAGGAATAATTTATTAAAGTATAGTGTAGTGTTAGGTGTAATTGTAACTTAGGTTAGGATTTATTTCACAGGTACATTTCTCTTTATTTTAGCTAGGTAAGCTATTAAATAGTTAATAACTATTTAATAGTTATTGTACATGGTTAAAATAAATTGAAAGGTACCTGTAAAATAAAAATAAATCCTAAGATAGCTAGAATATAATTATTATTTATATTGTAGCTATATTAGGGTTTATTTTAAAGGTAAGTATTTAGTTTTAAATAGGATTCATTTAGTTAATAAGAGTTAATTTATTTAGATTTATTTAATTAATATTTAAGTTAGGGGGGCGTTATGGTTAGGGTTAGACTTAGGTTTAGGGGTTAATCATTTTATTACAGTGGCGGCGGCGTAGTGGGGGGCAGGATAGGGGTTAATAAATTTATTATAGGTTGCGGCGGGTTCATGGAGCGGCGGTTTAGGGGTTAAACTATTTATTTAGTTGCGGAGAGGTGCGGGATCAGCAGGATAGGGGTTAATAATTTTATAATAGAGGGCGACGGTATAGGGGGGGCAGGATAGGGGTTACTAGGTATAATGTAGGTGGCAGCGGTGTCCGGGAGCGGCGGTTTAGGGGTTAATACATTTATAAGAGTTGCGGCGGGGTCTAGGAGCGGCGGTTTAGGGGCTAGTAACTTTATTTAGTTGCGGGAGGTTCCGGGGGCGCCGGTATAGGGGGTAGAACAGTGCAGTTTAGTGTGAGTGCTTAGTGACAGGCTAGCAATAAAGCTGGGAAAAAGCCGAAGGGCAGCGAGATCGGATGAGTGATAACTGTCACAGTCCGCTGCTCATCGCCCCGCGGCTTTTTGACAGCTTTATTTGATAACTTAGGCGTATTTTTTCAGGTCCGCGGCGGCGAAGGTAGGCGAGCTTAGGCGGACGTATTGGGCCGGCGAAGCCAGAAAAGTAGACGGCTTGATAACTAGCCCCCATAGGCTCTGATTGCAAACGAGTGTACCTGAATTTCAAGTTAAAAATATGATGTTGAATATTCAAACATACAAACAATCTGACCTAGTACGTGCGCATAAGTGTTATTCTGATTAGTAATGACATACCACTCAGTTAACAGTAAAATTGTTCTATATAGAATAATATGCTGAACATAGTCAGGTGTAATGTATGAATGTATCAACTATTGGTGAATGATGTTGGGGAAGCATTGCTGTTATTAATAGGTTATGAAACATAATAATCAAGGATATCAAAGGTGTACAAACTCAACATTTTCCTATGAATAAACTCATATCCCATTCCTTGTTTAAACCTTCAGGGGTGATAGTTCTCAATTTATGTATCCAAAACATCTCTTATTTGAGTAACAACTTATTTCTGTCACCCCCTCTAACAGGTAAATTTACTTTATCAATGACTTTTACAGTCATGTTAAATTTGTTGGTCATATGCATAGTGAAATGATGACGTGCAACCGCTGAGTTTTTATTAAAGGTTTTTGTGTCATAAATGTGTTCTCTCATGCGGGATCTTAATTCCCTGCTCGTCTGACCTGTGTACTGCATGTGACAAAACTTGCACTCTAAGAGATATACAACATACTGGCTCCTGCAATTTGCATAGAAATTGACATTTTTTTTATTTTGGGGGGGTTTGTTATTTTATTAGGGGGCTTAGATTAGGTGTAAGTAGCTTAAAATTGTTGTAATATTTTTAACATGTTTGTAACTTAATTTTTTATTTTTTGTAACTTAGCTTTTTTTATTTTTTGTACTTTAGTTAGTTTATGTAATTGTATTTCATTGTAGTTCTTTGTAGGTAGTTTATTTAGTTAATTTAATGATAGTGTAGTATTAGGTTTAATTGTAACTTAAGTTAGGATTTATTTTACAGGTAATTTTGTATTTCTTTTAGCTAGGTAGTTATTAAATAGATGGCGTCCCCTCAATTCCGATTGGCTGATAGGATTCTATCAGCCAATCGGAATTAAGGTAGGAAAATCTGATTGGCTGATGGAATCAGCCAATCAGATTCAAGTTCAATCCGATTGGCTGATCCAATCAGCCAATCAGATTGAGCTCGCATTCTATTGGCTGATCAGAACAGCCAATAGAATGCGAGCTCAATCTGATTGGCTGATTCCATCAGCCAATCAGATTTTCCTACCTTAATTCCGATTGGCTGATAGAATCCTATCAGCCAATCGGAATTGAGGGGACGCCATCTTGGATGACGTCCCTTAAAGGAGCCGTCATTCATCGTAGTCCGTCGGTGAAGAAGGTGGTTCCGCGTCGGCAGAAGGAAGATTCAAGACCCGGCTTGGAAGATGACTTCGCCCGGATAGAAGACCTCTTCAGCGCCTCTTTGAAGATGACATCGGCCGGATCGAAGACTTCTTCAGCGCCGCTTGGAGGATTAACTTCTTCCGCTCCGGATGTCCTCTTCAGTTCCATCGGTGGCTCGGCTGAGTGAAGACGACTCAAGGTAGGATGATCTTCAGGGGATTAGTGTTAGGTTTTTGTAAGGGGGGTTTGGGTTAGATTAGGGGTATGTGGGTGGTGGGTTTTAATGTTGGGGGGGGGGTTGTATTTTTATTTTACAGGCAAAAGAGCTGAACTTTTTTGGGCATGCCCCCACAAATGGCCCTTTTAAGGGCTGGTAAGGTAAAAGAGCTTTGAAATTTATGTAATTTAGAATAGGGTAGGGATTTTTTTTATTTTGGGGGGTTTGTTATTTTATTAGGGGGCTTAGATTAGGTGTAAGTAGCTTAAAATTGTTGTAATATTTTTAACATGTTTGTAACTTAATTTTTTATTTTTTGTAACTTAGCTTTTTTTATTTTTTGTACTTTAGTTAGTTTATGTAATTGTATTTCATTGTAGTTCTTTGTAGGTAGTTTATTTAGTTAATTTAATGATAGTGTAGTATTAGGTTTAATTGTAACTTAAGTTAGGATTTATTTTACAGGTAATTTTGTATTTCTTTTAGCTAGGTAGTTATTAAATAGTTAATAACTATTCTAACTAGCTAAAATAAATACAAAGTTACCTGTAAAATAAATATAAATCCTAAGATAGCTATAATATAATTATTAATTACATTGTAGCTATCTTAGGGTTTATTTTACAGGTAAGTATTTATTTTTAAATAGGAATAATTTATTAAAGTATAGTGTAGTGTTAGGTGTAATTGTAACTTAGGTTAGGATTTATTTCACAGGTACATTTCTCTTTATTTTAGCTAGGTAAGCTATTAAATAGTTAATAACTATTTAATAGTTATTGTACATGGTTAAAATAAATTGAAAGGTACCTGTAAAATAAAAATAAATCCTAAGATAGCTAGAATATAATTATTATTTATATTGTAGCTATATTAGGGTTTATTTTAAAGGTAAGTATTTAGTTTTAAATAGGATTCATTTAGTTAATAAGAGTTAATTTATTTAGATTTATTTAATTAATATTTAAGTTAGGGGGGCGTTATGGTTAGGGTTAGACTTAGGTTTAGGGGTTAATCATTTTATTACAGTGGCGGCGGCGTAGTGGGGGGCAGGATAGGGGTTAATAAATTTATTATAGGTTGCGGCGGGTTCATGGAGCGGCGGTTTAGGGGTTAAACTATTTATTTAGTTGCGGAGAGGTGCGGGATCAGCAGGATAGGGGTTAATAATTTTATAATAGAGGGCGACGGTATAGGGGGGGCAGGATAGGGGTTACTAGGTATAATGTAGGTGGCAGCGGTGTCCGGGAGCGGCGGTTTAGGGGTTAATACATTTATAAGAGTTGCGGCGGGGTCTAGGAGCAGCGGTTTAGGGGGTAGTAACTTTATTTAGTTGCGGGAGGTTCCGGGGGCGCCGGTATAGGGGGTAGAACAGTGCAGTTTAGTGTGAGTGCTTAGTGACAGGCTAGCAATAAAGCTGGGAAAAAGCCGAAGGGCAGCGAGATCGGATGAGTGATAACTGTCACAGTCCGCTGCTCATCGCCCCGCAGCTTTTTGACAGCTTTATTTGATAACTTAGGCGTATTTTTTCAGGTCCGCGGCGGCGAAGGTAGGCGAGCTTAGGCGGACGTATTGGGCCGGCGAAGCCAGAAAAGTAGACGGCTTGATAACTAGCCCCCATAGGCTCTGATTGCAAACGAGTGTACCTGAATTTCAAGTTAAAAATATGATGTTGAATATTCAAACATACAAACAATCTGACCTAGTACGTGCGCATAAGTGTTATTCTGATTAGTAATGACATACCACTCAGTTAACAGTAAAATTGTTCTATATAGAATAATATGCTGAACATAGTCAGGTGTAATGTATGAATGTATCAACTATTGGTGAATGATGTTGGGGAAGCATTGCTGTTATTAATAGGTTATGAAACATAATAATCAAGGATATCAAAGGTGTACAAACTCAACATTTTCCTATGAATAAACTCATATCCCATTCCTTGTTTAAACCTTCAGGGGTGATAGTTCTCAATTTATGTATCCAAAACATCTCTTGTTTGAGTAACAACTTATTTCTGTCACCCCCTCTAACAGGTAAATTTACTTTATCAATGACTTTTACAGTCATGTTAAATTTGTTGGTCATATGCATAGTGAAATGATGACGTGCAACCGCTGAGTTTTTATTAAAGGTTTTTGTGTCATAAATGTGTTCTCTCATGCGGGATCTTAATTCCCTGCTCGTCTGACCTGTGTACTGCATGTGACAAAACTTGCACTCTAAGAGATATACAACATACTGGCTCCTGCAATTTGCATAGAAATTGACATCAAAACTCTCACGGGTAACAGAACTTGTGAAAGTGGCCTATGATATCACAGGTTGAGCAAGGGCCTGTTCAACATCTAAAGGTACCTTTCTTATGTAACCATGTATCTGTTCCTTTTTTCTTTGTGCACACTAAACTCGGTGATAGCTTGTTAGCTAAGGTTGGTGCCTTTCTAGGAACAAACTTACATTTGTCTGCTATCTCACATAAGACCTCATCTTGTTGTAAAATATGTAAATTTCTCTTTAGGATACCACAGACCTGATTAAATTGGTTGGAAAACTCAGTTAAGAATACCACAGTAGAATCATTGAAGTCCCTATTACTTTTCTTCGGTTTAGAGATTAAGCTTTGCTGTGTGTTACTGCTAACCTGTTGAATGCTAGTTTGAAGGAGCCTCTCACTATAACCCCTTTCATTAAGCCTTTCCTTCGATGCTATTGCCTGTTTTTTTAAAAGATTGTCTGAGTTTGTATTTCTCCTAAGTCTCAAGAATTGAGCCTTAGGTATGGACCTTAGCAAGTGTGGTGGATGACAGGATTTAGCATGTAAAATAGAATTACCTGCAGTGGGTTTTCGGAAAGTGTCAGTTACTATGCCGCCTATATCATTCATGTCTGTTAATGTGAGATCAAGAAAATTAATTGTGTCACATTTACATTCGCCAACAAACCTTAAATTTAAGTTATTATTATTCAAAATTTCAATGAATTCCTTCTCATTAACAGATTCATCAACTATGAATATCAGATCGTCTATATATTGCATGTATATGACAGTGGATTCTAAATACGGATTTTCATTGCTAAAGATAACATTGTTCTCCCACCAACCTACGTATAGGTTGGCAAAGGATGGTGCAAACTTTGCACCCATCGCGGTGCCGCAAACTTGAAGATAGAATTCACTGTCAAACATGCAAAAATTATGTTGTAATAAGAACTCGATTATCTCACAAAGTAATATCTTGTTTTTTTCAGAAAAACAGGTATCCAAATCTAAAAAGTATCTTATAGCCCTGATACCTATAAAGATGCCACATCAGCCACTATCCAGCGATATCCTCTCCTCCACCTCACATTCTGTAAATTTTTAATCAAATGTGAGGAATCTCTCAAATAACTATTGAGTGTGACCACTATGGGTTGTAAGATTGAATCTATCCACTCTGACAAAGGCTCAAATAATGAGCCAATGCCGGAGATGATAGGCCGTCCTGGAGGAGAGGTAAGGCTCTTATGAGTCTTTGGCAAATAATGGAAAATGGGTATAGATGCATGGTTTGGAACCAAGATGCTGATTTCCTTCCTAGTCAAAATACCCAATGATACAACTTGATCTAACAATTTCTAGAGTTTCTTTTTGAATTCACATGTCGGATCTCTCAATAGTTTTCTGTAAATATTAGTGTCGCTTAGCTGTCTTTTGCCCTCAAGTATATAATCCTTCTTGTTCAATACTACTACATTGCCTCCTTTATCACTAGCTCTGATAGTGATATTGTCATTGGCTTGTAGGATTTTGAGGGCTTCATACTCTTCCTTGGTTAGATTTGGTTTAGTATGCACTGACTTACAGCTCTAGTTCTAACTCTAAAATTTCCCTCTCTACCTGTTTTTGAAACATGTTAAGAGCTCTACCCCTAAAATGAACAGGGTAAAAATCAGATGTCTTTTGTTTAGGTGTCACAATACTATGATCATCGGGGCCTACACTGGTGTGTTCTAAATCCCTTAGTATTCTCAAACTTGTTAAATCCTGAAAATCTAAGTAGGTAACCTGAGTATCTGACTGTTCTGATACTTCATTATTTATTGACCCATCTGTGGAAGAATTACCATCATTTTCAGTGCATCTGTCATTTTTAAAAAAACGTTTTAAAGTAAGTTTTCACACACACTTATTAAAGTCAATGATGGTTTTAAATGCAGAAAATTTATGGGATGGGGCAAACCCCAATCCCTTACTTAATACATGGGTTTGTCCTTCCGTTAAAGGATAGTCAGAAAGATTGAATACAGTCAGTGTTTCTTGTGGCTCCTTGATTTTCTTGCTGATTTTCTTCTGTTGTCTGCCCGCTCGTCTTGTTTGTCTCCTAAAGGGACCGCTCTGACCTTTGGGCGGGTTACCCTTCTTGATTCGTGTCGCCATCTGATACCTGTGTGGGGAGAGATGAGTGGGAAGAAATAGAGGAGAGAGAAGAAGAAGAAGATGAAGAAGAGGAGGAAGAAGAAGAGGAGAGAGAAGTGATGGACAAAGCCGCAGATGCACAGCTCCCCTCCAAATAATTAGACTCATGGTCTGAGGTGTCAATGGATGAAAATGCCACTTTTCTATCTTTTTTATTCTTCAAGATAGATTTTGGAGCTGCTTCTTTGTCCTTCCCCTTATAATTGGACTCTTTTGATTTGTCTTCATTCTTGTTATGACTTTTGTTTGAAGAGTTTCTTCCAAAACATCTCCTTGGACCCCTCTGGAACCTTGACCAATTGTAGACTCTGTTGTTAGCATAGTCTTCCCAATCTCTGGAGAACTTAGTTCCCTTTCTTTGTGCTAATTCAGCATCCAATTTATGCACTTTGAGTTTCAAGTTCTTCTTATAACCTTTGTACTTGTCTTTATCATTGTCCTTCATATTCTTTGAATGCTGTTTGTTAATTTGGCCATATTGGGTCTTATGTTGTGAACCGGGGATCTGCTGAACAGAGTGACTTAGTTAACAATTAACATATCATACAAAGAAAGAAAAGAAATATATAAAATATAACGCTTATCTTTGTTTCTTCCATGAGAGAGGGAGGCGCAATATTGAAATTGCAATTTTGATTACTACTAGGATAACAAAAAGAATATATATGTCTTTTTAAATCTGGACTTTAAGTTAAAGCAGTAAAAAGTTTGTTTTGTTGCGTTAAACCATTTTTTCTCTTGTTCTGATATTTTGGGTGTTTGGGCAAAGCACCAGGTTTTGCAACATTATGCAGCAAGAAATAAATAATGAGGGATCAGCTGTGGTCACCTACTACTCACTAAAAGAAGTAAATGAGAGGGACTTTGACAATGTTGAAATAGAGCATATTTTTTCTCATGACCGTAAAAGTTTTGATCTTCCTACGCTTTTTGATGAAATGGAGCATCTCTTGATTAAGGAGAAGAAAATCAAATGGGACATTTGGACTTTAGAGAAGTACCTAACCCTAAACATGATACCTAGGGGTTTGCGAATCAGTAAATTTCCAACCTTTGAAACTGATGACCAAGAATTCATTGACATGTGGAACCTTATATTAAGTGACTGTTCTGGCAGACTAATGAAATTGTTGATAAGCTACAAAACTGAAATGTTGAATGCCATTAGGGTTGATATCTGTGATGTACAAACACTTTTAAACAACTTTTGCACTAGTATTGATTTTCCCAAATTTGATATAGTGTTGCAAAAAACAATCAGAGAGGTTAAGGAGGAGATTGTTAGTATTAAGCACACTAAGTTTTTAAGGGATAAAACAGACTATGATAACAAAAAAGTATACATTTGGAACAGAGGTTCAAGATTTCAGTATAGAAGAAGCCAGAACAGAGGGTATAGAAGAGGCAGAGGTAGGAGACAGAGAGGTAGAGGCAACAAAGTTGTTACTTTCTCAGACAGTGAGGCAGAATCTGGGGACGATAATACACACTCAGGTAATGAGGAAGAGACCTTACAGGATACTGTTAATAGGAACACCAATTATAACAGATTTTCTGGATGGGGGAATATGTATACCAGGATGGAGACGAGACAGGGCCCCAATAGAGTTCATGCGGCACAACATTCAGGTAGACTTAGATTTTCACAACAAAACACACAACAACAGAGAAGGTACCAAGCATCTGAGAACCCTGCTCCCTCTTTGAGACAACAATCTACAAATATGACAGTAGAAAGAGATGATGAGTTCTCACAGATGGAGCAGGTTTTTCACATGGGACAGCGCTCCTGGGGTGGCGGGACGGCAGCTATGCAACCCGAACAGGGGAGATATCCGGTAAGACAAACCAGGAGGCCATCAAAATACACACCGTCATAAACTTATCTGATCATGTCCTAACAAAGGAGAAGTACAGAGTGCTAAGTTTGGGCCTGGGTTTTGTACCCACTGTAAACTTTAATTTGTTTAAAACAATGTTAGATCTTAACAAATTTGTGCGTAATTTGACACTCTGTAAACACTTCAAAATGGACAATTCAGAGAGGTCTATAGAACAACCCCAGGGGCAAATAACCTCTAACATATATCAAGGGTTTCATTTCCAGGATACATGTGACCTCCTAACCCTGAGGGGTTTGGAACAAGAAACAGGGATTAATACTGTAAATGAACAAGCTACTTCACATAAGAAATACAAAAATCCCTCTACATTCTACCCCATTCAAAGCAGGGGCAACACTATAGAAACTTTCTATAGGAGGGTAGAGGCAGATTTAAGAACACTTAATTACACAAAAAAACCTGTCAAGAGCAACCTAAACACACATGAACAACAAGCCATGAGATCACTAAGTGACAACATGAATATTGTCATAAAGCAGGCGGATAAGGGGGGCTCTGTAGTCGTCATGAGTAGGTCAAACTACATTGCTGAAGCCTTGAGGCAATTGGAGGATACCAATAGCTACACAAAACTCAGGGGTGATCCAACAAATATGTTTCAGAGACAACGTATGCACCTTTTAGATGGGGCTGTGGAAGAAGGTTTTATTGACAATGACACGTGTCAATATTTATATGTTAAACATCCTATCACACCGATATTCCACCACCTGCCTAAGGTGCATAAAAGTATAGAAAACGTACAGGGTAGGCCAATAGTTAGCGGAATAGGATCTATGCTAGAACATCTTTCAGAGTGGCTTGATGATTTACTACAACCACTTGTACTTGCCCTCCCTAGCTATATTAAGGACACTAAACATGTTCTGAACATAATTGATCAAGTAAAATGGACACAGGACTCTGTGTGGCTCACTGTGGATGTTACTGCATTGTATTCTTCAATTCCCCACCATCTAGGATTGAAGGCTATTGAATACTTTCTAATCCATGAAACAACATACAGTGAGCCCTACAGAGCCTTTGTGCTGGAGGTCACGGAATTCTTACTGACACATAATTTTTTTCAATTTGAGGGTGATTACTATCTGCAGAGTTGTGGGACCGCTATGGGCGCCAAGTTCGCCCCTACATACGCCAACCTATACATGGGTTGGTGGGAGCGGTCCCACATCTATGCAGATAGTAACACCTTCCGGCCTGCGATTAAGACATACCATCGTTTTATAGACGATTTGTTGTTTGTTTGGGACAGTGAGAGATACTCAGTAGACGAATTTGTGAAATACCTGGGTCAGAATGATTTCAATCTACGCTTTACTCATGAAACAAACAGACAACAAATTCACTATTTGGATGTTAAGCTCAGAGGTTGGCAGTCAGGTGAAATTACATCAGAAGTGTACAGGAAGCCTATTTCAGGCAACAGTATCTTGCATGCGAAGAGCTGCCACCCCCGGCCAGCAGGTGCCATATTCTGTGGCCAAAGGACAACTCATTTGCATCAAAAGAAACTGTGCGCAAACCAAAGATTATGAATACCATGCTGAAGCGCTGCAAGATAGACTCAAGGAAAGGGGTTACAGTAATAAAGTCCTTAAGAGAGCTAGGACTGAAGTAGACAGAATAGAAAGAGATTCTCTCCTGGTAGACCATAAGAGATCGAACAATGATTTCCAACGCAAATTGACATTTGTTACGGATTACTCAGAACAATATTACACAATCTGTAACATAATCCGGGGGCATTTCAGATTGCTAGCAGCCGATGATGGTCTAGTGGATGCATTTAGTAAAGGTTGTAGGTTTTCATATAGGAGGAATAGATCTGTGGGGAGTATTTTATCCCCTTCACAGCTTAGAAAGCCTGCCCCATCCACTCAATCCTCCTGGCTTAGACATAGGGGCACCTATAGATGTGGGAATTCCCAATGCAAAGTGTGAACATCTTCACATAGGCTCCTCTTTTCAATCCTGCACAACAGGGGAAACCTTTGATGTTACTGCCTGTGTGAATTGTAGATCTACTTATTGTATCTACCTTTTATGGTGTACAGTTTGCAATCTACAATATATAGGGTTAACAACAAGGGAAGTGCGCTCACGAATACGTGAACACCTATCCACCATCAGAGTGGGTAAAAGCAGCACCCCCTTAGTCAACCATTTTGTCAACACACATGACCAAGATTGTACAAGCCTGAGATGGATGATCATTGAAAAGGTTCAGGCTCGGCAGAGAGGGGGGGACAAGTTTCAGGTTTTATCCAGGCAGGAGATGTACTGGATTTTCAGACTTCAGACCAAGGTTCCATTGGGTCTGAACTCTGAATATGATTTTATCAACCATTGGAACTAAACCTGTCCACCTATCCCCTCCGGGCCTTTTAGTAATGGGCATAGGACAAAAAATTGTTATATGCCTAAACTAAAATTGAAAGAGAAACATTCTAGGTTAACAACTTTTTATGTATTATCTTTCTCCAATATTTTGGTTATACAAATTCATCTATAGGATGAGTTGTAAACCATGGCTTGAATAAAAGAATATGAAATTTAGGAGTTAGGGTCTAACGTTTCATTGTACCCATATCATCATGATAAAGGCACTATATATGTAGTAATTATAGATATTATGCCCAGTGTTTTAAATCTCATCAATTACAGTGTGTATATATCAAATGAACCAGTTCTGAATATATCAATATAGAGTCTGGGATACATGGTAGTGTAGGGCATATATGTCGCCCATTCAGCTGAAAATATTCCTTAATAACAATAATAAAGTGTATTACAACTATCAATGAGGGAATAGTCATATACATAACTATGAATCTCTCTTTTTCTCCTAATTCATTTCTTCCTTTACCACTTTTCCATTTTTCCATTTTTCTATTTTTCTATCTCCTTATTTTTTACCATCTAACCATTTAGGTTTTATATACTTCATAATATTTCGTATAACTAGGAAGTTTATTGATAGGAAATTTAAATTGAATATATCGGTCATGAATTTTGAACACAATTTAGGCAAATAAATGGACCTATTAATGAGATAATAACAACAATATAACATAACAAACATTTTTTGAACATTTTGCTAAGATATTGTCTAATGTGCACATTACAAGCTGTGAATGAGATTATATGTAAAACTCTTTTCTATTTTGTCAATGGATACAAGCGCTTATACACTGTTTCTTTAATACCCTAATTGATGTCTAGGATTTCCACCAATCAAATCCCAGAGGTGGGTTTTTAAACTTGAGTGTGTGTTTGGTGTTTTAGGACTATGAATACGGCGCAGGCCGAAACATGTTAGTCTATTTCTTTTTTCTATAGGGTATGCACCCTCCATGTTTTAAAATTTTTTCAATAAAGAGACTTTTTATTTAAGCAACAGCAACTGACATTTTGTTTTGTTTTTCTGAGCTGGAATCTTTTGCCCAGGTCAGTTTGCTGCTGTATCACCTAAGCTGCACTGCGGTCCGGATTGCCTAAAACCCTCTCCCTGGATAAAGACTTTTTTGGCACCCCAAAAACTACAACATTACAGCATTTATAAAGCATTCGGAATATATTGCTGAAACATCGTTTCACTGTTTTCCATATGTATACGTACAGTGGGATTTGAAAGGCAGTCAGAAGGAATACGCCGATTGGTCCACGCTCCCTCAGGCTCCATTCCCAGTGTACCTATCGAAAACCGCAAACAGACAAGTGAACCCGGAAGTGACATCACGCCACACGTGGGTGAGACGAGAGACGCTGAATCCGCAAGGTGTGGACGGACGAGGGTCCGGAACAGCGTACAGAAGGACCAAGGAGTTCAGATCAGAGGTACTGGGGCAAGGAGGGAGCGGAGGTACGCATAGTGTACATGGGCAACAAAGTTGAATACGGATTACCTGACTTTGCCATACGTGTGGAACTTTCTTTGAATGCTGTTTGTTAATTTGGCCATATTGGGTCTTATGTTGTGAACCGGGGATCTGCTGAACAGAGTGACTTAGTTAACAATTAACATATCATACAAAGAAAGAAAAGAAATATATAAAATATAACGCTTATCTTTGGTCTTTATTTCTTCCATGAGAGAGGGAGGCGCAATATTGAAATTGCAATTTTGATTACTACTAGGATAACAAAAAGAATATATATGTCTTTTTAAATCTGGACTTTTTTCTCTTGTTCTTCATATTTTTAGATCAGTTTTTATATTATCATTTTTTTTCTTTCAACTTGTCCCTCTTAAGGGTCTTGCTTTTATTGACAATGTCCATCAAAGTTAAAGAACAAGTGGTTAAAGCATCATTCCACTCCAGTTGTAAAGTGCTATCCTCCAAATCAAATGTGGGAAACTTATTGATTCTGAGCCCTCTTGGAACTCTTTTAACATCAATATAGTGAGTGAAGGATACAATATCCCACATTAGTCTAAGGTCAGTCAGTAGGAGTCTTTCAAACTGATAAAAAAAGTCCCTTTAAATCTTGTGTTCTCTCTCCATTAAGACCCCCTATCATAAAGTTTTTTTCAAAAAAATCCTTCCTGCTCGCTATGTTAAAAATAGTTTCATTAATGCTTGCTCCTTCTTGTTCCATATTGAAAACTGTACTGTTCTATGTAACCTCTTGTAGATGTGAAAAAACAATCTTTATATTGTGTACCCACTCTCACTTATTTATGAGCTGTGTTGGTTAACAAATTATCCTTTACCAACCGTTGTGTCAGAAAGTCTTCTGTGGGCTAAGCAATCAGCATTTGTCCTAATGCAACAGAAATAAGTGTTCCGGATTCTTAAACTTCCTCTATACAATTATCGTTGAAACACATAAACTTAATCACAGTAGATGTCCAACAGAAATTTTAAATGTATAGATAAAAATCCACACTTACTGATAGGCGAAATCTTCCTCCTGTTCCTCGGTCCAGCTGGCCAAAACACACTGCAAACAATAAGTATGAAGACAAGGCCGCTGCAGAGTGTGACGTTGAGAGGAGAGCCGTGAGCCACCCAGCTGATAGGGTAAATCCAAACACAGACCCGTGATATGCAAATCAAGCGCGGCTGAGCATGAGCAGCAAAGTAATACAATTGCCAAAAAATGCAGCACTCGTGGGACACTATAAATTTAAAAACTTCAAATTTTATTCCAATACATTAAAAATGAGAGGCATAGAACAGGGAATTAACCCCTTACGCGTTTCGTGCCGCAAACAGGCACTTAATCATAGGGATGGGTGTTATGACCGGACATAGCCTATTTAAAGACACAGCGTCCAATCACAAGATTCAGACAAAAAATGTTAAAACACAACAGAATATAAAAACTTGTTATCTTAAACATCTTAGTGTAACAGTATGGAAACAAGTGGATGCAGCATATGAAAAAGGTTTAAACAAGGAATGGGATATGAGTTTATTCATAGGATAATGTTGAGTTTGTACACCTTTGATATCCTTGATTATTATGTTTCATAACCTATTAATAACAGCAATGCTTCCCCAACATCATTCACCAATAGTTGATACATTCATACATTACACCTGACTATGTTCAGCATATTATTCTATATAGAACAATTTTACTGTTAACTGAGTGGTATGTCATTAATAATCAGAATAACACTTATGCGCACGTACTAGGTCAGATTGTTTCTATGTTTGAATATTCAACATCATATTTTTAACTTGAAATTCAGGTACACTCGTTTGCAATCAGAGCCCATGTCTTTAATATGCTTATATTTAAAATCCTGTTACCAACGCTTTTATAGATGTTCTGCTTGCTATTAGCATAACTATGTAACACATATTCTCATAGAGATACATTTGTTTATATATATGCTGTGTTTTTTCATATGCTGCATCCACTTGTTTCCATACTGTTACACTAAGATGTTTAAGATAACATGTTTTTATATTCTGTTGTGTTTTAACTTTTTTTGTCTGGATCTTGTGATTGGACGCTGTGCCTTTAAATAGGCTATGTCCGGTCATAACACCCATCCCTATGATTAAGTGCCTGTTTGTGGCACAAAACGCATAAGGGGTTAATTCCCTGTTCTATGCCTCTCATTTTTAATGTATTGGAATAAAATTTGAAGTTTTTAAATTTATAGTGTCCCACGAGTGCTGCATTTTTTGGTAACTCTATAACTTTTTACATAAGCTTGTGGTACAAATGGATTATTTTATGATAGTATTATGTACACGATTTGTTAATATTAATTATCATAGATATGATTTTAAAATTGGTACTTTTGGCTAAAAATATAAAATTGAATTGTAACAATATATATTAATATTTATTCAAATTACAATCTTAAACCCAAAGAGAACACATGACCGGAAAGCAATAAATAAACACTTTACTTTTAATGTGACATAGGGATCTTTCCAGAAATATAAAGTTTACGCCCTTTTTTATCAAGTTTACATATACAATTGTTTATAACTGCGATTGTAACGGAAAGTTAACTATTGAAGTATTGTACTCTCAATTTTGCGCACTTTAACAACTCTATTTCAAGATGGCATCAGTGCAATCAGGAAAGACCAAAAGTCGGAGAAGTATCATGTTCACCCATCTCCAGAATTGTATTTTGGTTGAACTAGTGGTTGAACATTAACGAAGACATAATTGGATACCAGGCAAGAACTGTAAACCCACAGCGAAAGCGGGCAATATGGTCCCAAATCAGCACATCAGTGTCTGCCGAAGGTAGCTTTCCGAAGGATGTAAGGGCATGTCAGAAGAGGGTTAACGCTATATGAAAGAACATCAAGAAAAAGATATGCCGAGAAAAACAATCGGCTAAAGGAACTGGTGGAGGACCAGGATACAGGGCAGAATTAACTGATTTTGAGCAAGTACTCTATGCCAGGATGGGTGATGCAGTTGTGGTGGGCCTTGATGTTTCTTCAGACACAATGGACTTTAGAGGTAATTCATTTTTTTTTTATTTATTTTTTTTTTTTAACATTTTTATGTATATTGTACATTGACAAAATTGTATTTTATATATGTAGAGCAACATGATGACGTCTATATGTGTGGAAGAGGAGGTCCATGCACAGGAGGATCAACCTTTTCTCCATGAAAGCACATCCCAGGAACCACAACCGTCAACTTCTTATGGAAATACTGGAAAGCGCATGTAAGCAATTCTTCAAAAAAAAATTCTGTATATATTTAGTATATTTTAGAATAAGCTATAGCTGAAATTTATTTAAAAATAAATAGAAAAAAATAAATAATAATAATTGCAAAATTTAATGTAGATTATAATCGTATTTTGATTGCAATCTTATAAACATTTTTGAATTTTTGTTTTGCAAATATTATTTTTAATGCTAAACATAGTAATTATCTAAGTTAAATTATTGTACCTTGAGAAATGACTGTAATAATTTTTTTTGGTCAGAATTTTATAAATTTAAAATCGATAACATTAAATTCAATCATGAGAAGTTAAGCTGTTGTGAATACCAATGTATGAAATTTTGAAGATAAATATAGGTAAAACCTATAGGTTAAAAAATATTTTTCAGACAATGCTTGCAAACCTTTTAAAATTATATTTAGTATGTTCTATTATGTTATGTTGATTGAGAGTATAAACCAAAAAAAATGTTTTTATACAAATAAAATAGACCTATCTAACACTCTAAAACGCATTTTTAAAACCCCAAATGTTCTCTCTATTGCACTTCTTGTGCCACGGTTGGATTCATTCAATTTGATTTCTCCTCGGGTATGAGGCATTGGGACTGGGGTCAACAGCCAAGATCTGCAGGGATAACCACTATCACCTAAAAATTTATTAAAAAATTAAAGTTAATTAGAGATTCAAAAGAATTGCAATATAGATTTAAATATTAACAATTAAATCATAATTGAAAATTAAATTTATGCAATGTGATATCTAAATTTCATGGAACATAATGAACATTGAAAAAAAAAAAAGAATTGTAATACCAATACTATGTTCCTTTATACATATAATTCATTTCATTTAGAATAAAAAAAAAAAAAATATATATATATTTTTTTTTAAATGATATATTTTTATTGAGGTTTTACATAATATACATAGAACATAAAACATAAACCGCCTTTTGGAGCGAAAGAATGTTGCAAATACAATTGAACACAATATTTCAGCGATGATACAAGTCACAATAGATAGGCAGATGGAACCTCAATTTTATGATAAATTAATATGAGTGTCTGACCTATTGAAATCTTAAGTATTAGGCCTAATAGCTTGTGCATGTAGTAAACAACTGGAGGTCAGATAGATAGCTCTGTATGAGCTGTACCAAGAGAAGAAATGGGTATATGTTATAGGGGGAGGGGATATTCAGCGGGTAAGCACCGCTATCAATATAAGGGGAGGGTTGGAGGGCGAAGCCATAAGAATAAACACATAAGTATATATCTACAGTCAGACATCATAAAACATATATGATTTATGATTTAGGGGGACCTCTGAAAAAATGTTATCGGGAAACTAGTTATATGAGACACTGTCAATGAAGGCCATATCTCTATTAACATCTTAATGCGACTAGGGGTCTATAAAGGAATGTCTCCTCTAGAGTTAGCAATACATACATACGTTAGTGGCTTATATGAACGCATAAAAAAATATAAAGAAAAGTTCAGAACATATGAGTGTGCTATATAATTAGTGGGCTATATGCTGTAATGATATCTCTAATCATGTACCTTTGTAATAATTAATAAACTTAACTATACCCAGGTGGGGTTTCAAAATTAGCAATACAGAAGATCATTTATACTACATGCGTTCTTACACAAAATTGCAAAACATATTAGGTTAAGGGTAAATTCCAGCAGGATATGCCCAAATATTCTACCCGCATCAGCAGTAATTGCTTACGTATGAAACCTATTGTGCTGGTATAACATCAATGCCAGTTAACAAATAATAATGAAAGTATAAGCACAGTGTACATACTACCTAAGCGGTCTGTTGAGTTGATAACTATGAATATCAATATGTTATGTTAGGTATGAAGAGCATGAATGATTGCTGGTAGATAGCGGCTACTACTAGAATACTATATTACACTGCTCAGGCTAGAAGCAGTACATTCCCAATTTTAGTGTATGCATGAGCCTATGGGAGGAAGCACATATAACCTAAAACTTAAAGTATGATAACCGGTATGGGTAGCAATTGGTTAATAACAGCAAAAAGGATCAACAGATGTCTTGTTACGAGTACAGGAAGAATCCATTAACATGTGCATACTAGTATATAGAAAAACTTGCTGTATTTGTTGTAGAACAAAGCAACTGTAAAAATATCGTCATCCTCAGCCTGTCACATTGGAAATACAAGATTGTAGCCATACCATAAATGTGGTGCGTTATAGACATTTGAAAGAAAATTGCATCATGTCTGCGAACATAGATATATCATGAGAAGGAAAGGATTGCGTGCTAATATTTAAGATAAAAAGTGTAACTACTGTAGATTGTGAGCTCCTAACTGCAGGGGAAACCCTGGACCATCCACTTATACCATACTGTTACTTAATGTGAAAATGGGTATGGGACATCACAGTATAAAGCCATCCTATATACCATAAAGCAAGGGTGATAGTCTCTGAAGGGAATACTCATGTTAATAACAAGGAGGCACATGAATTAGAATTGCAGATATCTCATAATATATATGTGAGTAGTGAAAGCAAAAATTTTCCCCTAGAGGGGCATATTTGTATAGACCTTGTAGAGCCAGGATAAACATATTACATACATAAACTACATTAGCACAGTCAGATGAGTAGTATTTTTCAAAAGCCCAGGCCACATGTTGACTGTAATATTGGGGGGTCTGCTTTTAAATAGTAGCATATAGATAAAGAGTCAATTCAACATATAGGAGGACCTGCAATATAACAGATATGTATATGCTCATTTGCTATAGGACTGGTATGAGGTAATAGTTTGATCAGAACTCCCCAGTCTAGATGGGCTACAGAATAGCCTGAGAGTGTTGCCTAAGATGAAATCTACTACACTAATTCTAGGTGTTTATGTGGAAAGGTAGGCACTACGTCTGATTTATGTGTATATATACCGCTGGGTAATAGCAATCTTTTTTTTTTTTTTTTTTTTTTTTCCCCACCGCTTGGTAATATATATTAAAAGCTGAAGGACTTACATAATATAACATTAAGGGTAAGAGATCTTTCTATGAGTAAACTAAAACAGCTATAATATAAAACGACTTATGCAATACAAAACATCCTTCAATAAACAATGAGTGGCATATGTGTGGGATCCAACATCTACAGGGAGTGCAGAATTATTAGGCAAATGAGTATTTTGACCACATCATCCTCTTTATGCATGTTGTCTTACTCCAAGCTGTATAGGCTCGAAAGCCTACTACCAATTAAGCATATTAGGTGATGTGCATCTCTGTAATGAGAAGGGGTGTGGTCTAATGACATCAACACCCTATATCAGGTGTACATAATTATTAGGCAACTTCCTTTCCTTTGGCAAAATGGGTCAAAAGAAGGACTTGACAGGCTCAGAAAAGTCAAAAATAGTGAGATATCTTGCAGAGGGATGCAGCACTCTTAAAATTGCAAAGCTTCTGAAGCGTGATCATCGAACAATCAAGCGTTTCATTCAAAATAGTCAACAGGGTCGCAAGAAGCGTGTGGAAAAACCAAGGCGCAAAATAACTGCCCATGAACTGAGAAAAGTCAAGCGTGCAGCTGCCAAGATGCCACTTGCCACCAGTTTGGCCATATTTCAGAGCTGCAACATCACTGGAGTGCCCAAAAGCACAAGGTGTGCAATACTCAGAGACATGGCCAAGGTAAGAAAGGCTGAAAGACGACCATCACTGAACAAGACACACAAGCTGAAATGTCAAGACTGGGCCAAGAAATATCTCAAGACTGATTTTTCTAAGGTTTTATGGACTGATGAAATGAGAGTGAGTCTTGATGGGCCAGATGGATGGGCCCGTGGCTGGATTGGTAAAGGGCAGAGAGCTCCAGTCCGACTCAGACGCCAGCAAGGTGGAGGTGGAGTACTGGTTTGGGCTGGTATCATCAAAGATGAGCTTGTGGGGCCTTTTTGGGTTGAGGATGGAGTCAAGCTCAACTCCCAGTCCTACTGCCAGTTTCTGGAAGACACCTTCTTCAAGCAGTGGTACAGGAAGAAGTCTGCATCCTTCAAGAAAAACATGATTTTCATGCAGGACAATGCTCCATCACACGCGTCCAAGTACTCCACAGCGTGGCTGGCAAGAAAGGGTATAAAAGAAGAAAATCTAATGACATGGCCTCCTTGTTCACCTGATCTTAACCCCATTGAGAACCTGTGCTCCATCATCAAATGTGAGATTTGCAAGGAGGGAAAACAGTACACCTCTCTGAACAGTGTCTGGGAGGTTGTGGTTGCTGCTGCACGCAATGTTGATGGTGAACAGATCAAAACACTGACAGAATCCATGGATGGCAGGATTTTGAGTGTCCTTGCAAAGAAAGGTGGCTATATTGGTCACTGATTTGTTTTTGTTTTGTTTTTGAATGTCAGAAATGTATATTTGTGAATGTTGAGATGTTATATTGGTTTCACTGGTAAAAATAAATAATTGAAATGGGTATATGTTTGTTTTTTGTTAAGTTGCCTAATAATTATGCACAGTAATAGTCACCTGCACACACAGATATCCCCCTAAAATAGCTATAACTAAAAACTACTTCCAAAACTATTCAGCTTTGATATTAATGAGTTTTTTGGGTTCATTGAGAACATGGTTGTTGTTCAATAATAAAATGAATCCTCAAAAATACAACTTGCCTAATAATTCTGCACTCCCTGTAGTGTAGAATACAGTATACCATATCAGGAGGATTCTCAAAAGCATTTCCGTAAGTCAATAAACTGTATAACATTTAAAACTAAATTAGAAGCTACTGCGTAGTCCTAGTTGTAAAGGATGTTGGAGCAGATGGTTACGGCTTCAGCAGCCCAGGTGTGGAAAGTCACCCAACTCCTGTCTTTAAGGAGCAGCTTGATAGGAGATCAATTTCAGGCCGCAGAGGGAGACAGCATGGCAGCCTTCCAGGCAGAACCGCATTGGAGCGTTGATACTTCTCGCAACTCGGGCGGCCGGCCACAGCTGCCCATTCTAATGGAGATATGTCCCCTGGCTCGATCTTCTGCCCTCTTGGGGTCAGAGCGGGTGCGGTACCAAGGCACTTCAAAATCCTCAGGTAGGATATAAAGTCCAGATCAGCTATGCGAGTCAGCATGTGGGGTGTCGCTCTCCTGGGGACATAAGCGCTAGACTCCACATCAATAACCTCCTCCGGATCCAGCATGGCGTGTCGGATGCCCAACCTTCTTATGCTCACTGGCAAGTTTTCACCGTCTGAGCCAGAGTAAAGTTCGCTCTCTCCTGCCAGGACATGTGCTGCTTTGAGAGGTATGGGGTTGCCCGTTACAGGTAAGGATTGCGAATGGGTTACTTCAAATGCTCCTAAAATATTGCAGCCATCTTGCGCGCCATGCAGACTGTCAAACTGTTCAAGGAGATGCACAAATAGCCGGCCAATTTCTGAAAAATGATCTTCCAGCAGCCCACAAACATGATCCTCAAATTTGTGTAGTGCTGCCTCTGGATCCATTTGGTGGCTATTGGGAAGGAGATGCTTCACAAATGTTAGAGTGAGTTGTGTCCACACCACCTGGTGAGCCGTTGTAGGCCCTAGAATGTGCCCCCACTAAGATAGTTCAAATGTCCATAAATCCGTTTTTTGCACTCCAAGAAGGCATTAGGTGCAATTGTCTTTAATCTCTACCCAAATTCAAAACCTAGGCTATTGCAAAATGAGGTATTTGTCCATTTTTAGGAATTTGTGGCAGAGGAGCTCCAGGCATGTACGTCTGCTCACTTTGCCAGTTGGCTCTGCCCCCTAAAAAAATAAATAAATAATAATTTAATATTTACCCAATAGCCAACCATGTGGCATGTCGCCACGTTCAAATGCAGAAAATAAAGCTGATTGTTTCAGAATGTGGAAATCATGGCATGAACCTGGAAATCCTGAACGAACAGCCCAAACTCGAAGGTTAGCATCACACACAGCCTGTATATTTAGTGAATGAAAGCTTTTCCTGTTCCTATATTGCTCCTCCCTTAAGGATGGTGGTCTAAGAGCAATATGGGTGCAATCTATAGCACCTAGAGCATTGGACATACCAGCTACTTGGTAAAATGATGACTTTACTGTATGCCATTCATGCACATTCCTGGGAACATAAATAAACTTTGATAGATGCTTGAGAATAGATTTCAAAACAATCCTTAAATGGCGGCAAAATGAAGGCTGA
>NC_069501.1:1183861681-1183899181 GCF_027579735.1 Bombina bombina | reverse complement strand
AGAGACAATGAGACAAAACACTGAAACTGGGACTGTCCCACAAAATGCTGGACAGTTAGGATATCTTGATGCAGGGTTAAAAAGTTGTATACAAGTTCCTTTTTTAAAAAAAAAAAAAAATAGTTGTTTTCTGACTTTTCACAATTTTTTGAACCCTGAATTTTGATCCTGTGTGAACCGCTAAAGATAATAATAGAGTTGATGCTATTTAGCTACCTTAGCACTATCAATTTCAGATGGATTACTGACAACTGTGAGATGTAATGTAGCTTCAAGTGCACTTTTACTGTAGATTCAATGATGTGACCCTGCAACTGTAAAGTAAGAAGTAATGACCTTTATTTCCTAACATATCAGAGGTAGCGAATAAAACATCCCAGGCTGATTCTTCCAGGATGTTCAACAAGTCCTGCTCTCATGCAATCAGTTGCACAAGAGCAGGGGAGGGGACTGCACACGTGATTGTTTATGAAACCATAAATTCTTGCAGTAGATGCTGCCTTGCTCCCTGCAAGCACTAACAGCCATTTTCCCTGCTTGGAAACATTTCCATATATAATTTAATAAATTAATCCAATTATCTCTAACCATCTATACACAAGACACAAATTCAAGTCGCCCAAAAATAAAGAAAAAAATGTGCACTATAGGCACATTAAAGGGACATGAAACCCAAAATTTTTATTTCATGATTCAGATAATGGCCTATAGTTATCAATGTCTGTCGGACCTGATCCGACAGAGCGGATCAGGTCCGACAGACATCGCTGAATACGGCGAGCAATACGCTCGCCATGTTCAGCATTGCACCAGCAGCTCACAAGAGCTGCTGGTGCAACGCCGCCCCCTGCAGACTCGCAGCCAATAGGCCACCAGCAGGGAGCTGTCAATCAACCTCATCGTACTCGATCGGGTTGTATTGTGGCGATGTCTGTCCGCCTGCTCAGAGCAGGCGGACAGGTTATGGAGCAGCGGTCTTTGTGATCGCTGCTTCATAACTGCTGTTTCTGGCGAGTCTGATGACTCGCCAGAAACACGGGGCATCAAGCTCCATACGGAGCTTGATACATATGCCCCAGAGAGTACCATTTTAAACAACTTTCCAATTTACTTCTATTATTTGATTTGCTTCCTTCTCTTGTTATTCTTTGCTGAAATGTTTTTCTAGGCAAGCTCAGGAGCAGCAAAGAACCTAGATTCTATCTGCTGATTGGTGGCTGAATATATATACAGAATGTCATTGGCTCAACCATGTCTTCAGTGAGAAACCAGTAGTGCATTGCTGCTCCTTCATATAATAATACCAAGAGAATTAAACAAATTAGATAACAGAAGTAAATTAGAAAAATTGTTTAAAATTGTATTCTCTATCTGAATAATGAAAGACAGTCTACACCAGATTTTTTTATTGTTTTAAAAGATAGATAATCCCTTTATTACCCATTCCCCGGTTTTGCATAACCAACACAGTTATAATAATATACTTTTAACCTCTGTGATTATCTTGTATCTAAGCCTCTGCAAACTGCCCCTTTTTCAGTTCTTTTGACAGACTTGCAGTCTAGCCAATCAGTGCCTGCTCCCAGATTACTTCACGTTCACGAGCACAGTGTTATCTATAAGAAATATGTGAACTAACACCCTCTAGTGGTGAAAAACTGTTAAAATGCAATCTGAAAGAGGTGGGCTTCAAGGTCTAAGAAATTAGCATATGAACCTGCTAGATTAAGCTTTCAACTAAGAATACCAAGAGAACAAAGCAAAATTGGTGATAAAAGTAAATTGGAAAATTGTTTAAAATTCCATGCTCTATCTGAATCATGAAAGTTTATTTTGGCCTAGACTGTCCCTTTAAGTTTAATGCATCACTTCCATTCCCCTCTCTAAAAATATGCAATATACATATTGGTATATACAGTATGCACTCTAGAGACAAGATTAAAATTACACTCTGAGCATAATGAATCTCTGCTATATCCCTTTAAAAGAACAGCAGTTATTATTGCAAATGTTTAACTATTTCATGGAATTTTAAACAAGGATTTCAATTAAATGATTAATCTAAGTACATTATGAGCTTATAGCAAACACTTTTAGAAAATATTGTATTCAAATAATGTTTACCCTATAATCGATTCCTTTAAGGTCTAAGGGATTTCACCTTTATATGCCACTCTGTAAAATGTTTTCCATTAATTATTTGTTGACCTTTTGAGAGCTTCTTGTCAAAAAACAAACAAACCCATACAGACATAGTTTACTTCTGCAATCTGATTTTAATGCACTTTATAACAGCACAAGGTTCTCCAACAGATGCGCATTTTTCTTTGTATAAAATGAAAAAAAAAGAAGAAAACATAACAGAAAAATCCCCTAGCAAGGGACTTCTACTATTAGAAATATGCACAGAAAAAAACTCTTAATTTCAGACAAATCGTTTGTCACCAAAGGAGAAAAAAAAAAAAAATTGGCAATATTTGCGCATGCCGTCGGTTTGGAATTAGTTTAATTCATTATGGTAAACATCTTCACAAGGCAGCAGATGAGCAACTAGACAGCAGCTATAACCAGCACTCTCTGGATTTACTCAAATTAAAGGGACATTAAACACTAAATACATGCTAGATAGAATGATGCATTCAAAGAAAAGATTAGTCCATGACTAACATGTAGATGTATTTTTTAAAGTTTCATTAGCTGTTTAAAAAGTGACAAAATAAGAGTAAAGTTTTAGTGCCTAAAAGACACTGGGAGCTGCCATGTTGTAACTTGTGTTACCTTCTCTGCTGTGGCCAATTAGGGACAGTTATAAATAGGTCACTAGAGTGTGCAGCCAATGGTTGTGCTGGATTTAACAGTGTTCTGAACTTCCATTTCTAACAGGAACTGAAAAGCTCACAATTTCAGAATTGAATTACAGGCAAAGAGGACAAAATAAACAATGAAAGTATATTGCAGAGTTGTTTTATATATACAATTTATCATTTTATATTACCATCTCAAAGTGTTTAATGTCCCTTTAAAGCTTTATTTTGTCAGAATAAACTGAATAAAGCTTAAATTGCGTGAATCCAGAGACTAGTGCTGGGTATTTCTATAGTTCTACATATTTTTATATGTTTTTCCAAGCACCCTGGTATTGTAATTAAAATGATGGTAAACATTCCACCTTCTATAAACATATCCGGAATGTTAGCAATATTTTAGATGGCGTCTATTTTAGTTGTAATGAAGAAACACTATTTAATGTAGCGCTAAAATTTAAGTATCCCACTTTCTGGCCGACCACTTCAAAAGTGTGAATTGTTCTACAATCTGCACTCTAGCTGCATGGTACTTACACAATTTATTTATTTTTTTGTAGCTAGAGCGCTGATTGGAGAACTGTTCAAACCGCTCACAAAAAAAAGAGTTTTGAAATGGGCGTCCGGTGTGCTGAGTATTTGGATTTCAGTGCTATATTAAAAAGTAAGTTATAGCGCATCTTCATTACAACTGATGAATTAAACTCCATCTAAAATAACGCTAACATTCCAGATCTGTTTATACAAAGTGGAAAGTTTACCATCACTTTAACAGTTTTGATAGTGCACATCTAACATTCTCTCTCTCTCTGATGATTGAAACTGCTTTGAGGCAGTAAGCTATTCCAAAGGATCCACTGCTTGGAATCTTAGGATAGCTTTGTTAGTTAGCCTTTATTATTTTGGTGGGTGGTGGGCATTACTTGTATTGTAGAGGTGGCAGTGTAATTTATATAAATGTATTCACTTTTGGGCACAGGGGCGGACTAAGACCAACCAGGGCCCCTGGGCAAAAGTGTGGCAGGGCCCCCCACACCCTTTTTACTCCACCTACATACCTCATCTGCCCCTCTTCCACCCTATTGCCTCTCTCACCTCATATGCCCCTCCCACCTCATATGCCCCTCCCACCTCATATGCCCCTCCCCCGCCATGACTACAATATGGAGCAGAAAGTAGTGAGGGGCAGACAAGAGGGTAAAATCATTTCTTTTTACTTGTTACTGGCAGCTAAAGAGGTAAAATCATTAATCTGTATGTTACTGGGAGTCAAGGGGTAAAATTGCTAATTAGTTATCAAAAATATACATCATAGGTCGAGATCAATAGTGGGGCTAAGGTAGTGCTGTTAGGTGGGACATTGTGTGACCCAACTATTTTTATTTATTTATTATCGGTTATTTGTAGAGTGCCAACAGATTCCGCAGCGCTATAAACAAAGGGGGAGTACAACAAAACAATTATAGGGATCAAATAGGTAGAGGGCCCTGCCAAGAGTTGCACTGTTGTAGTTAGCTCTTAAGATGGTGATCTATAAACAGCTGGACTCTTAGGCTTACATGCTAAGGGGGTTCAGGGGATAGCAATGGAGGAGTGGAACTGGTATAAAGTAAGGTTAGCATAGGTTGTATGCATCCCTGAACAGTAGTGTCTTTAGGGAGCGCTTGGAGCTTTCAAAACTAGGGGAGAGTCTTGTGGGGAGAGGTAGAGAGTTCCACAAGATGGGAGCCAGTATGGAGAAGTCCTGTAAATGGGAGTGGCGATGAGGTAACCAGAGAGGAGGAGAGAAAGAGGTCATGAGCAGAGTGAAGGGGACAGGAGGGAGAGGGGAGAGTATTTGGAGACAAGGTCTGAGATATAGGGGGGAGCAGTGCAGTTGAGGGCTTTGTATGTCAGAGTGAGAATTTTGTGTTTGATCCTGGGGCAAGAGGAAGCCAGTGAAGGGATTGGCAGAGAGGAGTAGCAGATGAAGAGCGACGTGTAAGGAAGATGAGTCTGGCAGAGGCATTCATTATGGATTGTAAAGGAGCAAGGCGGCAGGTTGGGAGACCAGAGAGGACAGAGTTGCAGTAATCAAGATGGGAAAGAATGAGAGAGTGGATTAAAATCTTAGTTGTGTCTTGTGTAAGGAAGTGTCTAATTTTAGAGATATTTTTAAGGTGGAAGCGGCAGACTTTAGCCAAGGACTGAATGTGAGGAGTGAAAGAAAGATCTGAGTCAAATGTGACCCCGAGACATTGGGCATGCTGGGTAGGGGTAATGATGGAGTTGTTGACAGTTATAGAGAGATTGGGGGTGGAGATTTTTGAAGAAGGGTGGAAAATGAGGAGCTCAGTTTTGGAGAGATTTAGCTTGAGGTAATGAGAGGACATCCTGAGGAGAGGAGAGGAAGAGATGTGAGAAAGACAGTTAGTGACATGGGTTAGCAAGGAAGGAGATAGGTCTGGTGCAGAGAAGTAGATTTGGGTGTCGTCGGCATACAAATGATATTGGAAACCGTGGGACTTTATTAGGGAACCTAGTGATGACGTGTTGATTGAGAAGGGGACCGAAGACAGAGCCTTGCGGTACTCTGATAGAAAGTGGTGATGGGGCAAAGGAGGCCCCAGAAAAGGCTACACTAAAGGTACAGCTTGACAGGTAGGAAGAGAGCCACGAAAGGGCTGTGTCACAGATACCGAAGGATTGGAGGGTTTGGAGCAAAAGTAGGTGGTGAACAGTGTCAAAGGCTGCGAACAGATTAAGGAGGATAAGCAGAGAGAAGTGGCCTTTTGATTTTGCTGAAAGTAGGTCGTTGGTAACCTTAACAATAGCTGTCTCTGTGGAGTGATGGGTACGAAATCCAGATTGCAGTGGGTCAAGAAGAAAGTTTAACTTAAGGAAATGGGATGGGCGTGCATATACTAGTTTTTTGAGAAGCTTTGAGGCAAGAGGGAGGAGGGAAATAGGGTGGTAGTTGGATGGGGAGGTAAGATCAATGGAAGGTTTTTTGAGGACAGGTGTGACCAGTGCATGTTTCAGCGATGAGGGAAATATACTGGTGCTGAGGGAGAGGTTGAAAATGTGTGTTAGTATAGGGGTAAGGGTAGCAGAGAGGGAGGGGAGTAGCTGTGAGGGGGGTAGGGTCAAGGGGACAGGTAGTGAGGTGAGAGCGCAGTATAAGTGCTGAAACTTCTTCCTCAGTGTGTGGTTGAGTGAGAGCATTTGAGGGGGGGGGGGAGAAAATGGAATTATGTTGAGAGCTGATTTCATTTCTGATGGAGTCAGTTTTGTTATTGAAGTGGCTGGCAAAGTCTTGAGCTGACAGAGAAGTTGTATTAGGAGGTGGGGGAGGGCAGAGGAGAGTATTGAAAGTGGAGAACAGACGTTTTGGGTTTGAAGAAAGATTAGAGATAAGAGTAGACTCAACCGCTGCAGATGCGGAAGTGACTGCCTGATCCGGGGAGGAAAGAGCAAACCAACGTGATCAGGCTACAGGGGAGCAAGCTGCCAAAAAAACGGCCGGTGTAGCCGAAAATGAACACAGTACAAAGAGGGCAGGCAGCTGCTCAGTAAAGAGTGAGGACAAAGGCTGGCAAAAAAAGTTAAAAACATGAAACCTTTATTTGATCATTTAAAATGTAGGCAGTACAGGGCACACAAACTCCCTGACTAGTTTCATGCTCAGTTGAGCACTTAATCATAGGGACCCTATGATTAAGTGCTCAACTGAGCACGAAACTAGTCAGGGAGTTTGTGTGCCCTGTACTGCCTACATTTTAAATGATCAAATAAAGGTTTCATGTTTTTAACTTTTTTTGCCAGCCCTTGTCCTCACTCTTTACTGAGCAGCTGCCTGCCCTCTTTGTACTGTATAAGAGTAGAGAAGTAGTGTTGCTTATGGAGATTAAGGGCAGAATAGTAGGTGTTCAAGATGAATTTGTCATGAAGAAAATCAGCTGAACTCCGAGATTTTCTCCAGTGCCATTCAACAGTATGGGAACATCTGCGTAGGTACCGTGTCAGAGGAGTATGCCAGGACTGAGGATGAGTGTGTGATTTCCAAGTAATGGTAAGAGGGGCAAGATTGTCAAGGAGAGATGAAAGGGGGGAATTATAGTGGCAGATAGATTGTTCAGGGCAGGAAAAGGAGGAGAAGGATTAGAGGAGCGGTTTGAGGGAATTAGCAAACTGTTGCTGATCTAAAGACATAATGCTTCTGTGAAGTTTGGTGTGAGGAGTAGAAGGAGGGAGAGTTGTAGGAAGGGATGATATGTTGCAAGTAAGGAGATGGTGGTCAGAAAGAGGAAAGGGGGAGTTTGATTGTCCAGTATATTGGTGGAGGACAGCTTGAGTCTGGTTTTGAGTATACAAATAAAAAGAGCCTTTAACTTACCCTGGGTCATGTGATGCTTTGTTGAAAAGAACATTTTAAATAATTGAGTTATATGGTCTTTCAAAGGGAAGTGGAAATTAAACTATCATATTACAGATAGTGCATGCAATTTTATACAATATGCCAATTTACTTCTGTTATTCATTTTGCTTAATTTTGTTGGCATGCTTTTGTTGAATAGTAACCCACGGTAAGCTCAGGGGCAGCAATGCACTACTGTGAGCTAGCTGAATATATTGGATGAGCCAATGACAAGAGGCATAAATATGTAGCAACCAAGTACCATCTAGCTCTTAGTAGTGTATTGATGCTCCTGAGCCTATCTAGATTTAAAGATATCAATGAGGTAAAGCAAATTTAGTATTAGAAGTAAATTGGGAATTTGTATAACATTGCGTGCTGTCTGAATCATGAAAAGTTTCATTTCAATTTTACAGTCCCTTTATGTATCACGTGTCTGATATAAATTTGACAATTTCTTATCTAACTGAGCACCTTATCTCATTTTCAAGTTAAAGGGCCATAATACCCAAATGTTTAAACACTTGAAAGTGATGCAGTATAGCTGTAAAAAGCTGACTAGAAAATATCACCTGAACATCTCTATGTAAAAAAGAAAGATATTTTACCTCAAAAGTTCCTCAGTAGCCACATCCCATTGTAAAGGATTTCTAAACAGCATATTAGTATGTCTGTCCCGGGACAGCCGAAGGATTGAGCCTCGTGAACTCTCATGTTATTTCCCTTTTCAGTTTAAGGAAGTTTACAATGAAATCTCATGAGAATTAAGTCAAATCTCATGAGATCACAGTAAAAGAGTTCATGACCTCAGCACTGCTGATGCTGATTGGCTGCTGTTCATTTCTTCATTTTTTTTACCTGCAGCTGGGAGCAGCTGAGTATAACTTTTTACACATAACTTACTCTGCTGAGCTGAGGAGATTGTGAGGTAAAATATCTTCCTTTTTTACATAGAGATGCTCAGATGATATTTTCCTGTCAGATGTTTACAGTTATACTGCATCAGTTTCAAGTGATTTAGCATATGAGTATCATGTCCCTTTAATATATTTTCCTTTAAATAAGAGATACCTGATCATTTCTATAAGTATACGTCTAGCAGATAAAACTATCACCATTTTAACTGACAGAGAGTAAAGTCAAAGTGAATCTTTAATTACTCAGATAGAACATACAGTTTTAAACACCATTCATTACAATTTACTTCTATTATCTAATTTGCTTAATTCACTTGCTGTCATTTGTTGAAAAGCATACCTAGGTAGGTTCAGGAGCAACAATGGACTACTGGGATTTAGCTGAAGATTGGCAGATGCACATATATGTCTCTTGTTATTGACTCACCCAACATGTTCAGCTGTCTCCCAGTAGAACATTGCTGTTTCTTCAACAAAGAACACAAAGAAAATTAAACATTTGATCATATAAGTAATTTGAAAATATATTTAAAATTGTATATTGTATCTGAATTTCATGAAAGGAAAAAAAAATGTTTTAATGGCAGCTTTCATTATCTGACTGAGTCTGAGTGAAACTGTTATACTCAGTGAGACTGGTGAGGTTGGTGTTAGCTCAGCAGGCTCCATTGTGTGTGTGTGACAGCTTAAAACAAAAGCCAGGCCACCATATACATTACATATAACAGATATCATAAAGACAAGATTTACAGAACTGAGGTCTCCAAGAGGCAGGGTGCTTATATATAAATGCTGTCTGGAGAGGACAGTACAAGGTGCTACCAGAAGTATGTGTCCCTTATATACAGCTGTACAGTCATCAGTAGGAAGCAGCTTTTCTATATATTATTAACTAGGATCCTCATTTTACTACAATCTTAGATCACATTATCACATTGCAGAGAATTCTTGCATGTAATCAGTTCAGATTGTCTTCCCAAAGACTGTGCTCTTTAGAACTCCTCAGATATTCTATTGTTTAAAGGAACAGTCTAGTCAAAAATAAACTTTTATGATTCAGCTAGGGCATGTAATTTTAAACAACTTTCCAATTTACTTTTGTCATCAATTTTGCTTTGTTCTCTTGGTATTCTTAGTTGAAAGCTAAACCTAGGTAGACTCATATGCTAATTTCTGAGCCCTTGAAGGCCGCCTCTTATCTGATTGCATTTTGACATTTTTTTTCACAACCAGAGAGCATTAGTTCATGTGTGCCATATAGATAACATTGTTCTCACGCCCGTGGAGTAACCAAGTATTCAGCACTGATTGGCTAAAATGCAAGTCTGTCAAAAGAACTGAGATAAGGGGCAGTCTCCAGAGGCTTAGATACTAGGTTATTACAGAGGTAAAGAGTGTATTATTATAACTGTTGGTTATGCAAAATTGGGGAATGGGTAATAAAGGGATTATCTAATAAAAATTATGGTGTAGACTGTCTATGTTGCAAGAGAAGTTTTAACTTAAAGGGACAGTCTACACCAAAAATGTTAGTGTTTAAAAAGATAGATAATCCCTTTATTACCCATTCCCTAGTTTTGCATAATTAACACAGTTATATAAATACACTTTTTACCTCTGTGATTATCTTGTATCTAAGCCTCTGCAAACTGCCCCCTTATTTCAGTTCTTTTGACAGACATCCATTTTAGCCAATCAGAGCTGGCTCACCTGAACTCCATGTGCGTGAGCACAATGTTATCTATATGACACACATGAACTAACACCCTCTAGTGGTGAAAACTGTCAAAATGCCCTGAGAGAAGAGGCGGCCTTCAAGGGCTTAGAAATGTGCATATAAACCTCCTATGTTTAGCTTTCAACTAAGAATACCAAGAGAACAGAGCATAATTTGTGATACAAGTAAATTGGAAAATTGTTTAAATGGTAATAATATTATTGCTCCTACATGTGTATGTAAAATTTATGCCTCACACATGTAATGCTATGGTGCAAAATAACAAGGGATGTATTAGATCGATGGAGCAATATGTGTCTGATAGTGCTAATATTAATATTAAAGCCGCAGAGCTACTAAAAAAAATAAAATTATTTCATGTAGTTAAACAGAGAAACATATATAACAGATATTAATATAACACTCTACCGTTGATAAAATAATAACTGAGATCACAAAAATCTAGCTAAAATACTGGCTGAAATAACTAAATTAAATATAAATATAAAAAGCAAGAAAATGTCTATACAAATGAGACACAGAAATAAAATTGTAAACGTCCAATAACAGATGTAAACTCCTATAGATATATATTGATATAGTCCAAATCTAATAAGCAGGTCTAAAAGTTGATGAGTCCTCGTTCCACAACGTTGGGAGCCTACTTACACTCCTTCACCTCAATCTCATGAGGTAAGTGCCGCGTAGTGTACAGATAAGTCTCCTTCACGGTGTCAGCTGTAAGATAGAGGTGTGTCTTCTTTCAATACTGATCTCTACTCTCACCGCTCTTTCCCGTAATACGTGCAATCATGTAAGAAAAAGGACATACAATAGTGCAACACTGTATAGTAATATCACACTGTTTATTAGAATATAAAGATGTACGCTTACATCAAAAGACCTCAATATTATGAGGTAATTAAAAACTTTAAGAATGTCCTTTTACTCAAATGCGGGAACACGGTGCTTGTGGAATATGCACTCAGTGCAAACATAGCATAAGGTAAGATACAATCCTGACGCGCTTCGAAGGGGTATAAACACTTTAACCCTTCTTCCTCAGAGGTAATTACCGAATGCTCGGTTAACTCCCCTTGCTAAAACATAAATTGATTGGTCTCTTAAAATCACATGCTTAGTCATTGATGCTATTGGTTGATAGCGAGATAGTGAATGCATCATGTGGTAGTTAATTCATACCATTGGTTCTATAGGTTGTCAACTCTGTGTCTATAGTAGTATTGTGGAAACTGAGCGTAGTGACTCCTACCCAATAGAACATCTACGTTGTTATTTGTTTTTATATACTTAAAATAGAAAATATAGTGACTAAATTGTAGGAATGAAATGGAAAATCATACCTGTACTTGAATAAGATTATATCTCCTCTGTGTGTCAACGTAACTATTATGTTTGTTGAATACAAATATAGATGTAGAATGTATAGTAATAATTAGGGTAATAATGTTCCCCTATTTAATGCAAACTTTTCCAGAGTGTAACGTTAATCTGACAATTGATAATATTCTGAAAGGTTATCTATGTTGTAGCCAGATAATCTAAACCGTAATGATAGATTGATATCTGTAGGCTATAAGAAAAACAAAAGTGATTGAAATATTTTACAATGTGTAAGTGAATAATTTGAGCACTATTAAATATAAAGACGTTTCTCTATTTTAATTTTTAAAACTGATTTGTGAAGCGCTAGTAGCTCCATATAAAAATAGTTTATAAATTTAGTTAGTGACTCACTGAATAAAACGCTAGCATTAATAAAAAATAAAAAAGGGGGAAAAAATGGAGGACACTGTAAGAATAATTAAAAGCTCTCTTAAAATCCTATGTTATTCTGAATCCATCTAAAGTAAATAAATAAATAATGACTTGATGGCTTGTTGGTATACTAATCCAAAGGCAACGCTGTGGGGTCGATCCGATATAAATCGTCGCCCGCAAAAGCCGGCGACGCCAATATTTACGCTGATTTGGTATCCTATATACGGCGTAACCTAGAAGTTACGCGCGTATATTTCTGCCGTCGCCCGTAGTTTTTTGGGCCATAGGCAGGTATACCAAACCAGCGCAGTTTGGTATCCAATATGCAGCGTAAGGACTTACGTGGCGAAAATGGAGAAAACTTACTCCATTTTCACCTCGCCACAAAAAGCAGCCGTAAGAAGCCTTACGCTGACTATTGGAGCCCCGTAACTCCCTAAACTGGCTGCTAAAATAAACCTAACACCTAACGCATGCGCAATGTCTATCTCCCTGTCAACCGCGATCTGCTAAAATAAACCTAACACCTAACGCATGCGCAATGTCTATCTCCCTGTCAACCGCGATCCCCCCCCCCCCGAAATCCCTAATAAAGTTATTACCCCCTAAACCGCCGCTCCTGGACCCCGCCGCCATCTACATAAACTAACCCCCTACTGTGAGCCTCTAAAACCGCCGCCATCTACCTTATCTATCCCCTAATCTGACCCGTTACACCGCCGCCACCTATATAAAAATTATTAACCCCTAATCGAATCCCCCTATACCGCCGCCAGCTATATTAATATTATTAACCCCTAATGTAAGCCACTTACACCGCCGCCATCTCTATTAAAATGATTAACCCCTAATTTAATCTACCTACCCCGCCGCCAGCTATATTATCTATATTAACCCTAAGTATATTATAGTTAATATAGTTATTACATTATATATATTAACTATATTAACCCTAATTATATTAGGGTTAATATAGTTAATATAGTTACTATAGTATTTATATTAACTATATTAACTCTATCTAACCCTAACACCCCTAACTAAATTTATATTAAATTAATCTAATTCATTTATAATCTAAAATATTCCTATTTAAATCTAAATACTTACCTATAAAACAAACCCTAAGATAGCTACAATATAATTAATAATTACATTGTAGCTATGTTAGGGTTAATATTTATTTTACAGGTAAATTGTTAATTATTTTAACTAGGTATAATAGATATTAAATAGTTATTAACTATTTAATATCTACCTAGTTAAAATAATTACCCAATTACCTGTAAAATAAATCCTAACCTAAGTTACAAATACACCTACACTATCAATAAATGTAATAAACTACAAACATCTATCTAAAAATACAATTAAATTAACTAAACTAAATTACAAAAAAAAAAACCACTAAATTACAAAAAATAAAAAAAAGATTACAAGATATTTAAGCTAATTACACCTATTCTAAGCCCCCTAATAAAATAATAAACCCCCAAAATAAAAAAAATTCCATGCCCTATTCTAAATTAAACAAATTTCAAAGCTCTTTACCTTACCAGCCCTTAAAAGGGCCTTTTGTGGGGCATGCCCCAAAGAATTCAGCTCTTTTGCATACAACAAATACAATCCCCCCCCCATTACAACCCACCACCCACATACCCCTATTCTAAAACCACCCAAACCCCCCTTAAAAAAGCCTAACACTACCCCCCTGAAGATCTCCCTACCTTGTCTTCACCACACCGGGCCGAACTCCTGATCCGATCCGGGCGATGTCTTCCTCCAAGCGGCAAAGAAGAATTCTTCCTCCGGCGATGTCTTCCTCCAAGCGGCAAAGAAGAATTCTTCCTCCGGCGACGTCTTCCTCCAAGCGGCAGCAAAGTCTTCATTCTTCCGGCGGCATCTTCAATCTTCTTTCTTCGCTCCGCCGCCGCGGAGCATCCATCCTGGCCGACTGCTGTACTTGGAATGAGGTACCTTTAAATGACGTCATCCAAGATGGCGTCCGCCGAATTCCGATTGGCTGATAGGATTCTATCAGCCAATCGGAATTAAGTTAGAAAAATCTGATTGGCTGATTGAATCAGCCAATCAGATTCAAGTTCAATCCGATTGGCTGATCCGAACAGCCAATCAGATTGAGCTCGCATTCTATTGGCTGATCGGAACAGCCAATAGAATGCGAGCTCAATCTGATTGGCTGATTGGATCAGCCAATCGGATTGAACTTGAATCTGATTGGCTGATTCAATCAGCCAATCAGATTTTTCTAACTTAATTCCGATTGGCTGATAGAATCCTATCAGCCAATCGGAATTCGGCGGACGCCATCTTGGATGACGTCATTTAAAGGTACCTCATTCCAAGTACAGCAGTCGGCCAGGATGGATGCTCCGCGGCGGCGGAGCGAAGAAAGAAGATTGAAGATGCCGCCGGAAGAATGAAGACTTTGCTGCCGCTTGGAGGAAGACGTCGCCGGAGGAAGAATTCTTCTTTGCCGCTTGGAGGAAGACATCGCCCGGATCGGATCAGGAGTTCGGCCCGGTGTGGTGAAGACAAGGTAGGGAGATCTTCAGGGGGGTAGTGTTAGGCTTTTTTAAGGGGGGTTTGGGTGGTTTTAGAATAGGGGTATGTGGGTGGTGGGTTGTAATGGGGGGGGGGATTGTATTTGTTGTATGCAAAAGAGCTGAATTCTTTGGGGCATGCCCCACAAAAGGCCCTTTTAAGGGCTGGTAAGGTAAAGAGCTTTGAAATTTGTTTAATTTAGAATAGGGCATGGAATTTTTTTTATTTTGGGGGTTTATTATTTTATTAGGGGGCTTAGAATAGTTGTAATTAGCTTAAATATCTTGTAATCTTTTTTTTATTTTTTGTAATTTAGTGTTTGTTTTTTTTTGTAATTTAGTTTAGTTAATTTAATTGTATTTTTAGATAGATGTTTGTAGTTTATTAAATTTATTGATAGTGTAGGTGTATTTGTAACTTAGGTTAGGATTTATTTTACAGGTAATTGGGTAATTATTTTAACTAGGTAGATATTAAATAGTTAATAACTATTTAATATCTATTATACCTAGTTAAAATAATTAACAATTTACCTGTAAAATAAATATTAACCCTAACATAGCTACAATGTAATTATTAATTATATTGTAGCTATCTTAGGGTTTATTTTATAGGTAAGTATTTAGATTTAAATATGAATATTTTAGTTTATAAATGAATTAGATTAATTTAATATAAATTTAGTTAGCGGTGTTAGGGTTAGATAGAGTTAATATAGTTAATATAAATACTATAGTAACTATATTAACCCTAATATAATTAGGGTTAATATAGTTAATATATATAATGTAATAACTATATTAACTATAATATACTTAGGGTTAATATAGATAATATAGCTTGCGGCGGGGTAGGTAGATTAAATTAGGGGTTAATCATTTTAATAGAGATGGCGGCGGTGTAAGGGGCTTACATTAGGGGTTAATAATTTTAATATAGATGGCGGCGGTGTTAGGGGCTCACTTTAGGGGGTTATAGATATAATATAGCTGGCGGCGGGGTACGGGAGCGGCGGTTTAGGGGTTAATAACTTTATTAGGTTGCGGCGGGGTACGGGAGCGGCGGTTTAGGGGTTAATAGCTTTTTTATTGTTAGGCTAGTGAGGGGGGATAGCGGATAGAGGGTTAGACAGTGCGGTCTATGTTAGGGAGGCGTGTTAGACAGTGCGGGTGTTTTAGACTTTAGTCAGGTTTTATAGGCGCCGGCAGTTTCTAACGTGGCGCAAGTCACTGGCGACGCCAGAAATTTGTACTTGCGCAGATTTCTGGACATCGCTGGTTTGTCAGACTTACGGCACGTTAGCATCTGACGGCGACCTATATGGGATAGCTCGAGTTGCGAGCTGAAACTGCGGGCGACGCCGGTTCCCTCGCTTGCGCCGCAAACTGCGATCTATATCGGATCGCGTCCTGTGTGTGTATCATAAACACACTACTTCTAAATAGATAGACAATTAATAAAAATATTTCTAAATATAAAATTAATATAAGAATTGTTTAAAATTGATGTGAAAATATTTAAAATAGAATATATGTCAATAAATTGTGCTAAAAACTATATCCCTAAAATATAAAATATATAGATATTTCGGTGGACTTATCCACTATTATATAAAAATGCTAAAATATAAAGAGTAAAATATATATTATATTATATTATATATATTAGTCCTATAGGAGGCTTGGATCGGCATAAATTGACATAAAAGAGGGATTCATAAAAAACAAAAACTAATATTATGAAAAATGTCAACTATGCTATCAAATAAAGAGTTTTAGCAAGTTTGATCGATATCAATATTATATGTTTATATTTAATTTTGTTGTATTGGATATTATCAGCCCACAAGTCCCACCTTTTATATTGTAGGATAAATAGTGGGGAGTGGTGCTGCATGTATACATAGCATTAAGTAAGATAGGCTGCAAGGTCGCTATCTTTATTTAGTCCCTTGGGGGCTAATGTTTGAAAAGTATAGATCCAGAATGTTTCTTTCCTACGGATTTCCAATTCTCTATCTCCTCCTCTTTTCTTCTCAGGTATGTATTCGAGAATGGACCCTTTTAAACATCCCAGATATTTGTTATGTTTCTTGAGGTAATGAGCAGAGAGATTATGATTTTTTTCCCCTATTTCTATATTGTTGAGGTGTTCCAGTAGTCTTTTTTTATAAGGTCTAGTGGTGCGGCCTATATACTGTAGGCCACACCCACATTCCAAAATATAGACCACATTTTCAGTGCGACAGTTGCATAGTGTGTTTATTTCATAACTCTTTTTAGTAACAGCTGAAGTAATCATCTTTGTGGGTTTATTTTTCCCTAGATGGTGTTCGCAGGCCACGCAATTGCGTCTATTACATTTATAAAATCCAATTGTCGACTTACTAAGCCAATTTTTACTAGTGCCTGGTTTGTCTTTCAATTGACTGGGTGCTAAGATGTTTTTCAGATTCCTATTTTTCCTAAAGATTACTTTAGGAGCTATTTCTGTAATAGGTTTCAATAGATCGTCTTTTTTTGAGAATCTCCCAGTGTTTCATAATGATGTTTCTAATTTCCCTTGATGTACGTGGTTATGAAATTCACTGTATTTGAGTTAGTATTAGTATCGGCTTGTGGTTGTTCCTTCTTTTTTCCTGTGTTCAGAAGGGACTCTCTATCCATCAAATTCACCCTTTGAAGTGTATTTTTTAGTTTATACTTATTGTACCCCCTTGCTATAAATCTCTCTGTGAGGTTTCTTGCCTCCTGATCAAAATCTTGTTTCCTGGAGCAATTCCTTTTTAATCTTTGATATTGTCCCATAGGTATGTTGTTGATCCATTTTCGAATATGATTACTAGAGGCATGAAGATAGCCATTGCTATCCGTATCTTTCTTGTAGAGCTTGGTATGTATTTTCTGGTTTTCCTGGAAAAATACAACATCCAAGAAGTCTATCTCCATAGTGCTTCTTTTACCTGTGAATGAAAGATTATATTCATTGGTATTTAGTTGTTCAATAAAGGTGTCCAATAAAGTCTCAGTGCCTTTTCAAATGAAGATAATGTCATCAATATATCTCCCCCAGATGACAATATTATATTTTATCAACGGTAGAGTGTTATATTAATATCTGTTATATATGTTTCTCTGTTTAACTACATGAAATAATTTATTTTTTTTAGTAGCTCTGCAGCTTTAATATTAATATTAGCACTAGCAGACACATATTGCTCCATCGATCTAATACATCCCTTGTTATTTTACACCATAGCATTACATGTGTGAGGCATAAATTTTACATACACATGTAGGAGCAATAATATTATTACAATTTTTTAACAATATCATTCTCTTGTGTTAGTATACTTTCTAGCAGCGCTAACACTATACTTTACGGTCCTCTTACCCCCTACCGTAGAATACACTACACATTGGGTTCTTTTCCAGAGTGTTGCGCCATCTGAATAAATTCCCTTTTCCCTTTACCTTATTTTTTAACATTTTATATCTATCAGGTGAATAGTACTTGGGGGCACATTTCACACTGGATAGGCATTCGAAGGCAACAAGTTATACACTCTTGTTTAGATTTATTTTTAGGGTGTATTTTCAGCGCCATACCTACACATATCTTTTTGCACATATATTTATATATATATATATATATATATATATACAAAGTTCAAAGAGAGCACTCTCACCTCAGTTACAAATGCCAGGGTGCCAACAGTTAAATATAAGGACAAAAGGAGGCACTCTCTGGTCTTTTAGTGAATGAATTTAATTATCAATCAGCCAATCGGATTGCCAATCAGCCAATCGGATTGAACTTGTTTCTGATTTTTCTACCTTAATTCCGATTGGCTGATAGAATCCAATCAGCCAATCGGAATTCGGCGGACGCCATCTTGGATGACGTCATTTAAAGGAACCTCATTCGTCGGGAAGTCGTCGTGCCGGAAGGATGCTCCGCGGCGGAGGAGCGAAGACAGAAGATTCAAGATGCTGATTTGCTTGAAGACATTGCCGATGGAAGAAGACTCTCTGCCGCTTGCTTCAAGACATCGCCCGGATGGAAGAAGACTTCACTGCCGCTTGCTGGAACACATCGCCTGGATCGGATGAGGAGTTCGGCCCGGCTGGGTGAATACAAGGTAGAGAGATCTTCAGGGGGGTAGTGTTAGGTTTATTTAAGGGGGGTTTGGGTTAGATTAGGGGTATGTGGGTGGTGGGTTGTAATGTTGGGGGGTGGTATTGTGTTTTTTTTGCAGGCAAAAGAGCAGTTTTCTTTGGGGCATGCCCCCACAAAAGGCCCTTTTAAGGGCTGGTAAGGTAAAAGAGCTTTGAACTTTTTTTAATTTAGAATAGGGTAGGGAATTTTTTTTATTTTGGGGGGCTTTATTATTTTATTAGGGGGAATTAGAATAGGTGTAATTAGCTTAAAATCTTGTAATCTTTTTTTTATTTTTTGTAATTTAGTGTTTTTTTTTTTGTAATTTAGTTTAGTTTATTTAATTGTATTTTTAGATAGATATTTGTAGTTTATTTAATTTATTGATAGTGTAGGTGTATTTGTAACTTAGGTTAGGATTTATTTTACAGGTAATTGGGTAATTATTTTAACTAGGTAGCTATTAAATAGGTAATAACTATTTAATAGCTATTATACCTAGTTAAAATAATTAACAATTTACCTGTAAAATAAATATAAACCCTAACATAGCTATAATGTAATTATTAATTATATTGTAGCTATCTTAGGGTTTATTTTATAGGTAAGTATTTAGATTTAAATAGGAATATTTTAATTAATAATATTAATATTAGATTTATTTTAATAAGAGTTTAGTTAGGATGTTAGAGTTAGATAGGGTTATTATACTTAATATATATATAATATAATAACGATATTAACTATATTAACCCTAATATAATTAGGGTTAATATATTTAATATATATAATATAATAACTATATTAACTATATTAACCCTAATATAATTAGGGTTAATATAGCTGGGGGCGGTGTAGGGGGATTAGATTAGGGGTTAATACATTTATTATAGGTGGCCGCGGTGTAGGGGGATGTAGATTGTAGGCAAAAGAGCAGTTTACTTTGTGACAAAGCCCCGCCAAAAGCCCTTTTAAGGGCTGGCAAAAGAGCTGTTACTTTGGGGCATGCCCTGCAAAAAGCCCTTTTAAGGGCTGGCAAAAGAGCTGTTACTTTGGGGCAATGCCACGCAAAAAGCCCTTTTCAGGGCTATTTGTAGGGTTAGACTTAGGTTTAGTGGTAGGGATAGTTTAGTATTTTAGGGGTTAAATAATTTAATATAGATGGCGGCTGGGTAGGGGGATTAGATTAGGGGTTAATAATTTTAAAATAGATAGCGGCGGGGTAGGGGCTCACTTTAGGGGGTAGGTAAGGTAGATGGCGGCGGTGTTAGGGGTTCACTTTAGGGGGTTATAGATTTAATATAGCTGGCGGCGGTTTAGGGGTTAATAACTTTATTAGGTAGCGGCGGGCTCCGGGATGCAATTTTATGTTTAAATATTTTTTATTGTCATTATTTTGAAACTTTGAAAACAATTACAGACATACCTTCCCCTCCATGTAATTCCCTCTACATGAAGGTTAGGAAGAAGACATTCAGTATAACATCATTTATATAGCAAACAATATAGCTAATGTGGTAAGGTTTACAGTGCTCTACTCATTCCCAATGAAATTTGAATGTCCTTTTGGTTTCTGGAATGAAAGATAGGTGGTAATATTCATAGGTCATCTTTTTCACATGATGATTTGAGTATCTTCCGTGGTGTTAGGGACCCTCTCTCAAGGGGTAGAGCAAATATCTAATTTAACTTCCATATTAACCTGTTGTTGAGTTACGATAGCAATTTCAGAGTATCTGAGGTCACCTGAATTAACTCTACATAAATTAACTTTAAAGAGATATATCCTCCTTAGGAGGTAAAATTATATAAATAGGATATAAAGAAGAGAGAAAGAAAAAAAAAGGGGAAGGGGGGATGGGGGGGGGGGGGAGGGGAGTGACGACACAACCTGATGTGATTATTAGGGAGTGATTTCGCAGTAGGTAAAATCACTCGTTATTTTTGTGTTTCAATTTTTTATTTATTTAGCTATCCAGTAATACCATATCGCTAGGAAAGTTTCTCTATTGTCTAGGGTGTGAGATGCCAGCTCATACATAGTATATGTATATTGGATTTTATTATAAATTTCCGTCCAGGTTGGGCTGCCTGTCTTCCAATATCTGGCTATGCATGTCCTTGTGATTGTACACAATATCCTAATAAATGTGTTGATATGTTTATTAAGTGTACTAATATTTATGTGTAGAAGGGCCTGTTGGATGGTAAGATCTATACTTTCATTCAGTATGTGACTAAGGAAGGAGGATAGCTGTTGCCATATCCCTGTAATTTCTTTGCAGTCCCACCACATATGTTTGTATGTTCCTGCCTCCCCGCACCCTCTGTAACATAAGGGACTTCCCTGTGTGTGCATATGAGCCGTTCTAATGGGTGTTAGATACCATCGGTGTATAGTCTTGATTATGTTCTCCTTAAGATCTACACTTATAAGTCCCTTCTCAGCCTTTAGAAATATCTTTTCCCATTATTTAGTTTCTTTAGAAATGTGGAGATCCCTTTCCCAAGCTATCATAGTAGGGGTTTTGATTTTATTCTGTGATATTTGAATATTGGTATAGAGGATAGAAATAGTATGTTTATCTCGTTCTTGCGATTTACAAAGTTGTTCTAGTGGCGCGGTGTACCTTTCTCTTGGATGTTTCAGATATATCTGGGTGGCTGAATGAATCTGCAGGTATAAATACCATCTCAATTTCAAGGGGGATAATTTTTCTTGAAGTTGGTTAAATGTGAGTGTAGTTCCTCCCTCTATAAAATCTGCTACTCTATAGAGACCCTTATTTTCCCATTTCTGCAGTTGATCCCAGAGTTCTCTGGGCAGGGATGCAATTTTAAAGGGACACTGTACCTAATTTTTTTCTTTTGTGATTCAAATAGAGCATGACAATTTAAGCAACTTTCTAATTTACTCCTATTATCAAATTTTCTTCATTCTCTTGGTATCTTTATTTGAAATGCAAGAATGTAAGTTTAGATGCCGGCCCATTTTTGGTGAACAACCTGGGTTGTCCTTGCTGATTGGTGGATAAATTTATCCACCAATAAAAAGTGCTGTCCAGAGTTCTGAATCAAATTTTTTTTAGATGCCTTCTTTTTTCAAATAAAGATAGCAAGAGAACGAAGAAAAATTGATAATAGGAGTACATTAGAAAGTTGCTTAAAATTGCATGCTCTATCTGAATCACAAAAGAAAAAAATTGGGTTCAGTGTACCTTTAAGCATCTTTCTAATTTACTCCTATTATCAATTTTTCTTGGGTGCTGTGCCAAAATAGGTTGGCTCCTAAGCTTACATTCCTGATTTTTAAAATAAATACCAAGCAAAGGAAGAAAATTTGATAATAGGAGTAAATTAGAAAGGTGCTTAAAATTGCATGCTCTATCTGAATCATGAACTAAACAATTGAGGATTCATATCCCTTTAAGTCTGGTGTATATATTAAAGAAAATGTTTCTTTAAAGGGACAGTCAACGCCAGAATTTTTGTTGTTTAAAAAGAATGATAATCCCTTTATTACCCATTCCCCAGTTTTGCATAACCAACACTGTTATATTAATTCACCTTTAACCTCTGTAATTACCTTGTATCTATGCTTCTGCTGACTGCCCGCTTATTTCAGTTCTTTTGACAGACTTGCATTTTAGCCAATCAGTGCTCACTCCTAGGTCACTTCACGTGCATGAGCTCAAAGTTATATATATGAAACACATGAACTAATGCCCTCTAGTGGTCAAAATGTATTCAGATTAGAGGCAGTCTTTAAGGTCTAAGTAATTAGCATATGAACCTTCTAGTTTTAGCTTTCAACTAAGAATACCAAGAGAACAAAGCAACATTGGTGATAAAAGTAAATTGGGAAGTTGTTTAAAATTACATGACCTATTTAAATTTTTCTGGACTTGACTGTCCCTTTAATATACACACCCGCCTTAAAATAATTTCTTCTGTCCCTTAATTGATTGAAATTTGCAAAATATATGCAATTGCAAACTTAAACAGCTAGAAAAAGAATATTTAACCCCTTAACGACCGAGGACGTGCAGGGTACGTCCTCAAAAAAAAGGCAGTTAACGCCTGAGGACGTACCCTGCACGTCCTCGGTGTGGAAAGCAGCTGGAAGCGATCCTGCTCGCTGCCAGCTGCATCCGGTTATTGCAGTGATGCCTCGATATCGAGGCATCCTGCAATAACCATTTTTAGCCATCCGATGCAGAGAGAGCCACTCTGTGGCCCTCTCTGCACCGGACATTAACGGCTAGGTTCGTTGGTGGGTGGGAGCCAGTGTGGGAGGCGGGTGGCGGCCATCGATGGCCCTGGATGATGCTGAGGGGGGCGGGATCGGGGGCGGGTATGCCCGGGGGCGCGCATGGGCGCGCGCACGTGCACGGGAGGGTGGGGGCGGGCGCGTACACGGGAGGGAGCGGGTGGGAACCGCTGCACTACAGAAAAAGTAACAGTAAAATGGACAGAAAAGGGGAAAAAAAGTTGGACAAAAAAAAGATCAGGCAGGTGGTGGGGGTTGGTCTGTGGGGAAGGGGGAAGCTACACTACAGAAAATAAAAATAAAAACAAAAAAAAACTTTTTATTTTGCAAAATGGGTACTGGCAGACAGCTGCCAGTACCCAAGATGGCCCCCAATAAGGCAGATGGGGAGGATTAGAGAGCTGTTTTGGGGGGGATCAGGGATGTTGGGGGCTAAGGGGGGATGCTACACAACAGCATATGTAAATAAGCTTTAAAAAAATAAAAATTAAAATAAAAAAAACTTTTATTTTAGTACTGGCAGACTTTCTGCCAGTACTTAAGATGGCGGGGACAATTGTGGGGTGGGGGAGGGATGGGAGCTGTTTGGGAGGGATCAGGGGGTCTGATGTGTCAGGTGGGAGGCTGAGCTCTACACTAAAGCTAAAATTAACCCTGCAAGCTCCCTACAAACTACCTAATTAACCCCTTCACTGCTAGCCATAATACACGTGTGATGCGCAGCAGCATTTAGCGGCCTTCTAATTACCAGAAAGCAACGCCAAAGTCATATATGTCTGCTATTTCTGAACAAAGGGGATCCCAGAGAAGCATTTACAACCATTTGTGCCATAATTGCACAAGCTGTTTGTACATCATTTCAGTGAGAAACCTAAAATTGCGAAAAATTCAACTTTTTTTTTTATTTGATCGCATTTGGCAGTAAAATGGTGGCATGCAATATACCAAAATGGGCCTAGATCAATACTTTGGGTTGTCTGCTACACTACACTAAAGTTAAAATTAACCCTACAAGCTCCCTACAAGCTCCCTAATTAACCCCTGCACTGCTGGGCATAATACACGTGTGGTGCGCAGCGGCATTTAGCGGCCTTCTAATTACCAAAAAGCAATGCCAAAGCCATATATGTCTGCTATTTCTGAACAAAGGGGATCCCAGAGAAAAATTTACAACCATTTATGCCATAATTGCACAAGCTGTTTGTAAATAATTTCAGTGAGAAACCGAAAGTTTGTGAAAAAGTGAACGATTTTTTGTATTTGATCGCATTTGGCGGTGAAATGGTGGCATGAAATATACCAAAATTGGCTTAGATCAATACTTTGGGATGTCATCTAAAAAAAAATATATACATGTCAAGGGATATTCAGGGATTCCTGAAAGATATCAGTGTCCCAATGTAACTAGCGCTAATCTTGAATAAAATGGTTTGGAAATAGCAAAGTGCTACTTGTTTTTATGGCCCTATAACGTGCAAAAAAAGCAAAGAACATGTAAACATTGGGTATTTCTAAACTCAGGATAAAATTTAGAAAATATTTAGCATGGGTGTTTTTTGGTGGTTGTAGATGTGTAACAGATTTTGGGGGTCAAAGTTAGAAAAAGTGTTTTTTTTTTCATTTTTTTCTCATATTTTATAATTTTTATTATAGTAAATTATAAGATATGATGAAAATAATGGTATCTTTGGAAAGTCCATTTAATGGCGAGAAAAACGGTATATAATATGTGTGGGTACAGTAAATGAGCAAGAGGAAAATTACAGCTAAACACAAACACCACAAAAATGTAAAAATAGCCTTGGTCCCAAACGGACAGAAAATGGAAAAGTGCTGTGGTCATTAAGGGGTTAAAGGGACACTGAACTCAAATTTTTTCTTTCGTGATTCAGATAGGGCATGCAATTTTAGGCAACTTTCTAATTTACTCCTATTATCAAATGTTATTCATTCTCTTGGTATCTTTATTTGAAAAGCAAGAATGTACGTTTAGATGCCGGCCCATTTTTGGTGAACAACCTGGGTTGTCCTTGCTGGTTTGACAGCACCAATAAAGAAGTGCTATCCAGGGTCTAAACCAAAAATTGGCTTGATCCTTACCTTAGATGCCTTCTTTTTCAAATAAAGATGGTAAAAGAACGAAGAAAATTGGATAATAGGAGTAAATTAGAAAGTTGATTAAAATTGCATGCTCTATCTGAATCACAAAATAAAAAAAATGGGTTCAGTGTTCCTTTAATTTATCCAAGTTGATCGATAGGGGGGGAAGTCAAAGTATATAAGTGATAATAAAATAAATATTTATTGTGACTGCACTTATGTATAATTATTTAGAGTGATTCAAAAGGATTATTAGGTAAGGTATATTAAATATTGTTAATATATATTAATATAGTCATATTTTTTAAGTGCAGCCAGGAATCAAGATACATAAATTTGTTGAAACTGGGATAGATGATAGATAGAATAAAATAGGATAGATAGATTTGATAAATTATATAGAAGATATGGAGATAGATACTAGCCAATATGGAAGTTGGAACAACAATCAATCAGTACTTATCACAGTAGACCAGTTAGCGCCTGGAACTTGGAAGCCATCTGGAGGAGCAGTGCAAATGATGGCTGCTGCTTGCCTAGTGCCGAGTCCTTCCTGGCCTGAATATCCCTCACCACCTCCCCTGAGTCACCATTCGGCCACCACCACACGACACGACACCACACAACACCCCACGCCGGCTAAACAGCTATTTCCTCCTGCCTGCTGCTGCTTTTAACTGTCACTGTGAACTGCGCAGACAACTTCCAAACTTGTATGCCTGGGAGTGGGTGGAGCTGGCTGATCACTAATATGTGGACCGGAGTCATCCACACCCAGTCCACATATTGCAGGGGCAGTATTTTGAGATTATTTTGCAATTCTTTCCACTACAACCTGATGCGCACATACCACCATCCCTCCACTACCTGCCTGCACACTTGAGCGCGCACCCGCGTGCACGCTTCTGCCCCCCCAAGAAAAGTTCCAAAAAAATACAATAAAAAATAATAAAAATAAAAAAACAACAAAAAACTGTAGTGCTGCATGATGCAACAGCCTCTCTAATCATGCCGGGCCCTCAGACAAGAGACGAATTGCCCGAATTGTCAGACTGCCCCTGTTTGGGCAATATTCTTTAAAAACCCACACCAAAAAAAACCCTAACTAAACTTAAAGTTTAAGCTCACCATGCGAAAATCCAGCTTCTCTTGATCTGATGACGTTGGGCCCTCTTCATCAAGGGTCCTGGCGCCCATCTTTAGGATAGGTTTTGTAGTTAGCCTTTATTATTTGAGGGGGGAATTAATGTAGAGGAGGTTGTAATTTATTTAAATGTAATAGAGCTGCATTCACTTTAGGAAAAAGTCCAACAAAAGTCTCTTTTAAGGGCTATTGTAATTTATATATAGTGTTAGGTTTTAGGTTGTTTTTTTTTGAGTAGGTTTTATTTTTTATGGGACATGTAGGTTAGTTTTTTTGCATAATGGTGTTTTTATTTTCGGTAACTTAGACTTTTTTATTTTCTGTAACTTTTTTTTAGATACTTACGGTGGGTAGGTGGCGGTATGGGTTAACAGGATAATACCTGTTAGCATCTATGTCAGGAGCTTGGAATATTTTGGAAGACTCTTCATTATACTCAGGGTGTAATTTTAATCTTGTCTCTAGAGTGCATATATACCAATATACAAAACAGAACGAGAAGCAGTCTGCCAGTAATGAACAGCAGCATCAATAGCTTGTTCTATGGCCCAGTTGCCACCTGGGAGTAGCTTCTTTCTGCCCAATTGTGCTTTTCACAGAGGAAAACTTTCCTGTAGTATATCAGTCTGATCCCGCCGACATGGTCAGTTCAGCCCCGAAATACCAGGCAATTCTCCTATGAACAAGGTAAATGGCAACCCCAAAAAATAGTTTCAGCCTTCTCTGGGCCTCGTCAGTGAGGTACAGCCATATCCCTCTAAACACATTGGTCTTCTCTCTTTTTATTTATGCAAATTATGACCCTTTGGGAAGTCTCCCTGAGGGTGATGTGGAAAGCCAGGCGTGGACCCGTTGCTCAGTGTGCCTGGAGGGTTATGGATGCACCTCATTGATGAGGCCCACACTAGGTGAAATGTACATCTGGGGTTTTGCCGTTTCTCTTGTTCAGAAAGGAATTGCCTGGGAATTTGGACTCCACTGTTAAGTCAGGATCAGACTGATATGCTACAGGAAAGTTCTTCTCTGTGAAAGGCACATGTTGAGCAAAAAGAGGCTGCTTTTTTGGTGGTAACTAGCCTTAGAGCAAGCTATTATGCTATTGTTTGTTCCCAGGTTGAGCGCTTCTCTGTTTTTATTTATACCAATATATCTATTGCATTTTTTTAGAGAGGGGACTGGAAGTGATGAATTAAACTTAATGTGCCTATAGTGCACATTTCTTTCTTTATTTTTGGGCGACTTTAATTTGTGTCTTGTGTTCAGATGGTTAGAGACAAAATGATCCATTTATTAAATTGCATATGGAAATGTTTCCAAGCAGGGAAAATGGCCGTCAGTGCTTGCATGGAGTAAGGCAGCATTTGCTGCAAGAATTTATGGTTTCACAAACAATCCCTTGTGAAGTCCCCTCCCCTGCTCTTGTGCAACTGGTTGTATGAGAGCAGGGCTTGTTGATCATCCTGGAAGAATCAGTCTGGGATGTTTTATTTGCTACCTCTGATATGTTAGGAAATAAAGGCCATCACTTCTTACCTTGCAGTTGAAGGGTCACATCATTGAACCTACAGTGAAAGTGCACTAGAAGCTACATTACATCACACAATGAGTTGTTGTTACTAATCTCTGATTTTCTGTTTAATGGTTCAAATTCAACTCAATTTTAATGGGTCTTCTCCTGGATTATATTCAGCATGCTAGCATGTTTTATTTATTTCACCCTAGCCTTTTGGATCTAATTTATCACTGATATTATCTGCACTGACATGAGTTCTACCAAGTCTTTAGACAAACTAAGTAATAGTGGCTAGATTATAATCCATCTGAAATTATTATTTTTATTATTTATTTATAAAATATTTTACCAGGAAGGATACATTGAGATTTCTCTAATTTTCAAGTATATCCTGGGTCCACAAAACATTGCATTGATACAATAGGGTACAATAAAATACAAAAACAATAATAATACACAATATATGCAAAATTTAACAAAGAACAGGTAGGAAATATATGATCAACCATGAAAGGTGCATTCTGTTTTGAGATATGCAGAGAGGGATCTCTTAAATGATATTAGGCTTGGGAAAGTTTTTAAAGTGTGCGGGAGGTCGTTCCATAATTGTGGTGCTCTGTAGGAAAAGGAGTATCGAGCTGCTTTCTTTTTGTATTTAGGCAGACTAAATAATGTGCTGGTACTGGATCGGAGGTTATGGGAGGTGGGAACAGCTGGGGAGAGCATTCTTCTCAGGTAGGGTGGGAGCTTCCCAGAAAAGCTCTTAAACACAACGCTGGAAAGATGGAGGGTGCGTCTGGATTCCAGCGACAGCCAGTTTAGTTCTTTTAGCATGTCACAATGGTGGGTCCTGTAGTTATACTGTAGCACAAAGCGGCAGAACGAGTTATACAGTGTATTAAGTTTATTAAGGTGAGTTTGTGGTGCAGGTGCATATACTACATCCCCATAATCCATGATTGGCATCAGCATTTGCTGTACAATCTTTTCCTTTACTGTAGAGCTGAGGCAGGATTTGTTTCTGTATAGGGCACCTAGTTTTGGATAGAATTTAGATGCAAGTTTTTCTATGTGGAGGCCAAAAGATAGATTGGGGTCTAACAACATACCCAAGTATTTGAAAGAGTTGACTGCGGTCAGTGTGCAATTTGACTTTGTTTCAGATAGGAATTTTGTAGTTTGTGTAAATTAGGTACCATTCCAAAGATCATTATGACAGTTTTGTCAGTGTTTAGGAAGAGTTTGTTTTTTGAGATCCACTTTTCTACCTCTGTGAACTGGTCTTGGAGCACTGCCTCAAGCTGCGGCAGATCAGATTTGTTTGCATAGATTACAGTGTCATCTGCATACATGTGTACAGTTTGAGATTTGCAGACATTTGGCAGATCATTTATAAATAATCTGCCAGATTACGAGTTTTGCGGTAAGAGGGGTGCGTTGCTAACTTGCAATTTATTGTCACCGCTCACTTACCTACAGCGCTGATATTACAGGTTTTTATAAACCCGGTGTTAAAAGACAAGAAGTGAGAGTAGAGCAAAATTGAGCTCCATACCGCACTCCAATACCAGTGCTGTTAAAGTCAGCGGTGAGCTGGTTGTACGTGCTCGTGCACGATTTCCCCATAGACATCAATGGGGAGAGCCGGCTGAGAAAAAGTCTAAAACCTGCAAAAAAGCAGCATAAAGCTCAGTAGCGCAGCCCCATTGATTCCTATGTGTACATTTTATGTTTACACCTTAACACCCTAACATGAACCCCGAGTCTAAACACCCCTAATCTTACACTTATTAAATCCTAATCTGCCGCCCCCGACATCGCCGACACCTACATTATACTTATTAACCCTTAATCGCCGCCACTATAATAAACATATTAACCCCTAAACCGCTGCACTCCCACATCGCAAACATTAATTAAATATTATTAACCCCTAATCTGCGGCCCCTAACATTGCCGCCACCTACCTACAATTATTAACCCCTAATCTGCCGCCCCCAACGTCGCCGCCACTATACTATATTTATTAACCCCTAAACCTAAGTCTAACTCTAACCCTAACACCCCCTAACTTAAATATAATTAAAATAAATCTAAATAAAACCTACAATTAATAACTAAATAATTCCTATTTAAAACTAAATACTTACCTATAAAATAAATCCTAAAATAGCTACAATATAACTAATAGTTACATTGTATCTAGTTTAGGGTTTATTTTTACTTTACAGGCAAGTTTGTATTTATTTTAACTAGGTAGAATAGTTACGAAATAGTTATTAACTATTTAATAGCTACCTAGCTAAAATAAATACAAATTTACCTGTAAAATAAAACCTAACCTAAGTTACACTATCACCTAACACTACACTACAATTAAATAAATTACCTAAATTAAATACAATTAACTAAATTAAATTGCCTAAAAAAAAAGCTTGTAATACCGGCGCTATGGAAGTCCCATTGAAAAAAGACTATACGCAAATTGCATAAGTTGATTTGCGGTAAGGCCAAAAAAGTGTGCGGGACAGCTGCACCTACAAGACTTTATTAGCCTTAACGCTGCTTTTTTACTCATAGCGCAAAACTCATAATCTAGCCATTTGTGAATAGTAGGGGGTCGAGAATGGAACCTTGGGGAACACCACACGTGACTGGGAGAGGGAGGGAGTCGCTGTGGAGAAATATTGTGATCGTTCCGATACATATGATCGAAACCAGGTTAGCGGACGATCACCAATACCTGAGTTTTTTAGTTTGAGCAGTAGTATGTTGTGGTCTACTGTGTCAAAGGCCTTTTCAAAATCAAGGAAAATAGCTCCAGTTAGGTCTCTTGTTCCATGCCTGTTTGGATGTCATTGCAAACTTTTAGGAGGGCAGTTGTAGTGAAGTGATTCGGGCGAAAACCTGATTGAACAGGGGTCAGATAGTTAGATTGTTGGTAATACTCACATAGTTGCGTATGGATGCATTTTTCTAAGATTTTTGACAATACTGGAATCAATGATATTGGGCGATAGTTAGTAACCAAGGTTAACTCACCACTTTTATGGATAGGCACTACTCTTGCAGTCTTCCAAAGTTTGGGTATGTATCCAGACACCAAGAATTCGTTAATTAGGGTTGTGACAAGTTTAGCAATGGCCAGCACACTGAGCTTCATTAGCATTATTGAGATTTGATCAGGTCCAGACTCCAGACTGTTTTTTTTTCATGTTTAGAATATTAAGGTGTTTCTTAATGACATTGATGGGTACAGGTATAAAATTGAACTTCTCTATATTGGGTCTTTGCAGATTTAGTGGGGCCTGATCCACATTTGTATTTTCAGGATGAGTGCCATTTATTAGTTTGTCAATCAGGGTGGTGGAGCATCTGACAAAATAATTGTTAAAGGCATTTGCTACTTCTAAGGGAAGTTGCAGGGTTTGGTTGTCCACTTTGACAGTGGAGGGTTGGGAGTGGATTGGGGGAGTGTGTAAGTTATTTATGACTTTCCAAAACTTTCTAGGGTTTGATATGTTATTGTTCAGATTTTCACAGAAATATTGGGCCTTCGCCAATTTTGTTTGTTTAGTGCATATATTTCGCCATTGTCTATATACACAGTGATCGTTCATAGAGCCAGTATGCTTGTACTTTGACCACAAAGAATCCCGAAACTGGTACATTTGAATGAGGTCAGCTGTGATCCAATTTATATGTGCTCCTTTTACTCTCACCTTACGCAGCGGGGCATGCAAATTCCAAACTTGTAGGAGTTCAGACTGAAAGAATTCAACTGCAGAGTCTAAATCTGGAATTAGGTTCTTGGTGTCATTTAGAAATGATTGAAGATTAAATTAGGTAGCTAAATAGCATCAACCCTATTATTATCTTTAGCGGTTCACATGGGATCAAAATTCAGACTTCAAAAAATTGGGAAAAGTCAGAAAACAGCTATTATTTTTGCAAATAAATGAACTTTTATTTCATAGTCTTTTATTGAGGTTTTTATATATTACAATCTTTAATGACAAAATACACATTGAATAGGTACAATAATACAGTACAATGTAAAGGAATAATGTCAGACAATGTTAAAATATGAGAACTATAACCAATAAGTAAAATACACATAAAAGAATAGCACATGAACCATATCTGTCAAAAGAGTCAACAATAAAGCTAGACATATAGAGAAGAAACCTTCAGGTAGATTACGAGTTGTGCGTTTGTCTTTTAACGCTGAAAAAAATGGTAATTTCAGCGTTAAAACAGCAGCCATTACAAGTCTTGTTGGTATAGCTGTACTGCAAGCCTTTTAGCCTGTAACGCAATGTCAGTCCCGCACTCGTAAAACTGACATTTTTTCATGGGACTTCCATAGCGCTGCCATTAAAAGTTTTGTGGTGAAGCTAAAAAGCTTGCGTTACAGCCTATAACGACAAGATCCGTATCGCCATCTGAGAGCAGTAGTTATTAGTTTTATGCAACAAAACTGTTACATAAAACTCATAACTAAAATGCTACAAAGTGCACTAACACTCATAAAATATATATTACAAACCCTATCAAGATAATGATATCAGATGTTTATGTTACAGAACCTTACACATCCTGAGAGCCAGGGAGTAACATCTCCTAAAATTTTACTAAGGCTTTTTGGATTATTCAACATCAACATCATCTATATACAATTGCCACTTCATGTGTTCTAAAAAGTGTGCCTGGCTTCTTAGTATTACGTATCAGTTGAATACTAAATTACAAATAAAAATGTCACCCCTGTCATGTAAAAATGTAACCGTGGGCGTCTATCCTCAGACCCAAAGGCAACCATTCAGCCCTTCATTGGTTTTAATTTTCTTTCATTAACCAGAGTGTATAGATTATATACATATAAATACAGTGGGTGTGTATAAAACAATATTATACTTTTATTGTAGGATTTGACCCCTGATTTGCAGGCAGCACTGTGTACACCTCCCGATCCTCCTCGCTCCTATTAGTGCAAATCTGCGCCCCTCACAGCAGTGAGCAAATTTAGGTTAAACGCAGGCCTTAAAAACAGTTTAAATATAAAAGGTGTGGCGCAGGATCTGGTCCTTACAATACTAATCTGACAAGGACCCAACATAGCAAGTTTTTTCTTTTCTTTTGTTAACTGCAGTGGCACTCTTACAGAGGGGAGACAGGCTGGGGGGGGGGGGGCAAGTCGGGATAAAAGGCCCTTTTACCAGGAAAGTAGGACAGACCCCTGAATTTGGGACTCTCCCACACATATTATAGTTAATATTATGATAACAATGCTACCTGAAAGTGCTATTCCAAGTAATAGCCTCTGTCATCTTATCTTTGCATGCGTATTATGGCCTAGGCTAACAAGTCCGGTGCCTAGGACAGCAGATTTAGGAGGGGCAGCATCTCTGCCCTATCCTCTCTCTAAAAGCCAGCACACAGTGCAGTGAGCAATAAAGTGCAGGTTTTTACAGAGAAGACAAGGCACGTGCGCTGATTAAGGTCGCTCTGCACAGGCAATGCTCCTTTAAACCATTGCTTCATTTAAAGCTGCCCAGCATTTTTGCAGTTGAAGTCACAGTGTTCTTGGTGAGAAACTTGCCCGGGGACATGCTTACAAGGTGAGGCTGGAGAAGATCTTGTGCCGATATGCTGCCTCCCCTTGTCAGCTGGGGTGGGTCTGCCAGCATAGTGCTTATTGCAGGTCTTAGTAACTAACAGACTGGATGCGTCTGTGCACTGCTTAGATCAGCTTGTGATGTCTAGTCATAAACTCTAATAGCTATGTTTCTCTGGATTCATGAACCCATGGAGTAAATAGTAAACGGACACTTAAAAAGCTTAATTACTTGAATGATGGTAATTACTGTATGTTGTTGCATGTGAAGGACAGTGATTGTCTCAAAGTGTATTCTTTTTTTCCTCCCTTCCGTTTCTCTCTTTTATTTCCCTTTCTCCCTCCCTTCCTCCCTCATGTCCCTTCCTCCCTCAACTCACTCCCTTCTTTCCCTCCCTCCCTTCCTCCCTCTCTTCTTTCTCTCAACTCCCTCCCTTGCTCCCTCCTTTCACTCCTTTCTTTTCCTCCCCCTTTTTTTCCTCTCCCTCCCTACTTTCTCTGTCTCTCTCCCTGTCTTCTTTTCCCTCCCTTTTCTCCCCTCCCCTTCTTTTCTCTCCCTTCTCTCAGGGAGAAAATGGTATGAGATGCATGCAATTCAACCCACCTGTATGCAAGTGTTTTGCTAGCCCATTTTCTTTTGAATTGTTATGAAATTTTTTTTTAATAATTTTACACACTGACCCAAAAAAATATTAAGGGGAAAAAAAGGCCCAAAACCTTTGGTGTGTGTGTGTGTGGGGGGGGGGGGGGGGTGGCAGCAGAATTTTGAGTGCCTAGGGCAGCACAAAACCTAAATACGCCATTTGCTATACTTTAGTTTACAATTACATACTTAAAAAAAACAACAAGAAGAAAACAAAAGAAAAAAAATAGCAGTTCCCTTTTGCAAGTCCATTTTGATCTTGCACTCAATCTTGTATTAATAGATATGTAAGAAAAATACAATACAATTGAATGTCAATGCAATTTAACGTTTGTTTATAATGTTTACACCGAATGTTCTATTTTTTTAGAATGTTCACTTCACCACACTTTAAATCCAGGGTTTAAAAATGTAGAAAGTTAATAGCGTTGTGCGATAGATATAAGCTTCAAGGGATGAAGTGATTTTTATAAAATTTCTGATAAATTGCTGTCATTGTTTTGAGTTCTCTCTACCACAATACTACTAAGAGAGTTGGATACACTGTACTGCAAAGAAACAAATTGATAGAATGAAGCTTTTTCTTCTATGCTAAGCTATTACTTCATCATCTTAAAAGCTTACCACTGAGCAAAATGCCCCCACACTGCTAGGGTCAAATCATAAGCTATTATCTTTTATCATTAATAGAACTGTCTTGCTTCAGTGAAGAGATTCCTCTTAAAAATAACTTTCTAATCAAGATTGTATTGTACATCAGTGCATTTCTGTTTTATTGGAAGCATTTTTTTAAATCCTCTTCATTTAGCAAAAATACATAAAAAAATGTATATAAAGATATATATTGAAATATGTTTTTACAAATAAAAATATTTTTTTTCTATGTGAGAAACATTGGAATGCCAATTATTTATGTTCAAAACACATTAAAAATGTTTCAAAATGATTGACCAGATTACGAGTGGCGCGTTAACAGTTATGCACAAGCAGAAAGGGGGTTTATCGCGGGTTTTACTGCTCCTCTTAAAAGTTGAAAGTAAAAGTGATCGGTTAAGCGCAATCGCGATTTACGCCAGAATGTTTACCGCATCCTCAGAGCCCTGGTTAACTGTTTCACACAACAACACATCAAAAATACATTACAATGTACAGTTACACTCATAAAAACACTATCTAATAAAAATATATAAAAATAAATTGCACAAAAAAAGTTATAAGGACTCAAAGATATGAGGTCTCAGGTGTTATAAAAAAAAAAGACAGTCAAATGGCTTTAACATAGAGATACATACATATACATGTCTAAATATGTATATAGATACTGTAGATATATTTGTGTGTGTGTACATAGGTATTTATGTATTTATATGTGTGTATGTGTATTTACAGATATATATACGCATATAAAAACATACATATGCATACATTTATAGACATATATACAACTATAGACATATACAACCAGCCTAGCAAATAAATATACTTTTATTTGTGATAATGCCCCAGAACCATAAAGAATACAAATATATGGGGTGTTTGGTATCAAAATACTTCTCATGATATCACAAATGGATTGCCTATCTGTGTATATGAAATAGATATACATAACAGAAGTTGTAAGATGTTACATAATTGCTGCAAAAAAAATCTGAGCTTTATGACATGTTGTAAAAGAGAGGGGTGGATATTTACCTGGCCCCTCATGAAGTAGGTTTGGTCAAGCAATTTGATATTAGAGAAACAAGTATAAAACATTGTTTCTAACAATACAAGTGGTTCATTCTACATGGGAGGCTACTGACCCTACCATCTGAATGTCGCAGCTGAAATCGAGACTCATCAGACCAGGCAACATTTTTCTAATCTTCTATTGTTCTAGTTTGGTGAGCCTGTACAAATTGTAGTCGCAGTTTCCTGTTTTTAGCTGACAGGAGTGGCATCCAGTGTGGTCTCCTGTTGCTGTAGCCCATCTGCTTCAAGGTTCGACATGTTGTGTGTTCAGAGATGGTATTCTGCATACCTTGGTTGTATCGAGTGGTTATTTTAGTTACTGTTGCCTTTCTATCCATCTCGAACCAGTCTGCCCATTCTCCTCTGATCTCTGAAATCAACAAGGCATTTTCATTTACACAACTGCCGCTCACTGGATATTTTCTCTTTTTCGGACCATTCTCTGTAAACCCTAGAGATGGTTGTACATGAAAATCCCAGTAGATTAGCTGTTTTTGAAATACTCAGACCAGTCCGTCTGGCACCAACAACCATGCCACATTCAAAGTCACTTACATCCCCTTTCTCCCCCATTCTGATGCTCGGTTTAAACTTCAGCAAGTCTTCTTCACCACGCCTAGATGCCTAAATGCATTGAGTTGCTGTCATGTGATTGGCTGATTAGCAATTTGTGTTACCAAGAAATTGAACAGATATACCTAATATAGTGGCCGGTGAATGTAAATGTATATATTCATATACATATATATTTCAATTTTGTTGCCCATCGCTGCGTGACTTACCCTTTCGCTGCGCTAGGATCTCAACTGTGTCTCACGGCATGATTGCATCACAATCATTTTAAAATAATTAAATCTGTTCTGTTTAATAATCTAATGCACATTTAGATATCCCGGGATGATCTTATGAAGAGAATCCATCCTTTGAACAACAACAAAATTATTATTTTGATCTTGAGGTAGATGACCCATGCCCAAACGATGATGATACTAATCTTGGAAGAGGTATTAGATATTTTTTTATTTTTTTTTAGGGAAGTGAAATATTGAAAAAATAATGTGATATTAATTTTCAATTTTTCTAAATGTATAAAAAGGTCAATTTTCGGACAAAGCGGTACAAGTGGAAATAGAATTGGATGGCATGGGAAAGTAATATGATTGGACAAAATATGGTTCCTCCTACAAAAAATCTGATAGACAAAGGTATATTATTTAGTTACCTTTGTCAAAAATCGAAAATATTTAAAAAAAAAAAAATTATAACTTAAAAATTATATTTATTTATCTTACTCTAGCCTCTGGTTCAAGCGATGTTTACATATTAGAGGAAAAAATTGTGCAGACAGAAAATTATATGGATATCATACATCCCAAAGAAAATGAAGGTATATACAGATATCTATATATTATTTATATTTTGTCATGTGATTAATATGTCAATTTAATCTATTTTTATTTATTTTAAGGTATAGAAGTTCTTGAAGAAAAAATAGATGAAAGCACACTAACTTTTATGGATGATTACTTCAAAATTAAATTGTCAAAAATAAGGTCAACAATGGGAATGTTGATGGAGCAAGTTGATCTTTTGTACCAAAAATATGGCATTTAGTATTTTTTAAAATAAATGTTTGAAAGTACTTTGTATATTGTGCCTAAAAAAATGTTACATTATGAAACATCCAAAAAAAAGTGATGTGGATTTTATTTTTGAAAAATCCAAATTTTGTTTTTTTTACCATTTCATATTAAAAAAAATATTGTAAAAAATAAAAAAATATTTTCACAGAAAAAAAATTAGATTCCTTTTTTTGTTCAACTTTTATTAAAAAAAAAAAGAATAATAAATGTTATTTTTTTTTAAAGATATTAATGGAACTCAAAAATACAAAAAATATTTTGAACCAAAATATAAAATAAATTAAAAAGTGCAACATCAAAAACCGTGTGAACTAGAGGTATAAATAATTAAAAAAAAAAGATGTCTTTCACTCCTGTCCTGGCCTATTGGGTTCCGAAGGACCCTGTCTTTCACGAATAATGGACAGGAGAGAATTTATTGTTTGTTCTGCGAGGCGTAATGAACGATTTATCTGTTCGTTGTGCTCCTCGTCCATTCGCCTCTGCCAATCAAACCTCTC